>NW_005054838.1:0-982 GCF_000277835.1 Geospiza fortis
GTGAAAAGCAGTTGGGCTGATTTAGAAAAGTATAGAGTAACTTCTGCTGGAGGGGACCTCTGGAAATCAGCTGAGCAGACACACTGCTCAAAGCAAGACCAGTGTCTGGGGATTGCAAGGTGCCATTGGGAGATCTGGACCTGTCTTCAGATGCCATACAAAAAAGCAAACATACAAATGGACCTAGTTAAAAAGCAGAAGAAAACAACCTATTAAAATTCCCTCCATACCTTATCTTTTCTGCCTGCTGGGTGCAATAGTGATTCATTGAAAGGGTAGATCTAAAGGATGAGAGCTATCTTAAGGAACAGCTCACAATTAATAGATAAAAGGCCAAAATTTAACCTGCCAGGCCCATCTCTTGGCAGTGGTTTTCATTTGGTTATTACAGTGTCAGGCGTGTGTCCTTCACAGCTCTTCTATCTGTGGGCTCAGGGTACAGCTTAGTGATGTTGGCTGAAATTCAGAGGAGTTAAGTTTAGCTGTAGAGCTTGTGTCCTTGGTTCTTGGGGAGCCAGGTCTGTGTGAGAGATGGCTGATACAGCAGGAACACAGGAGTCTGGTGGGTATAGCCCAGGGATGTAGGAGATGCAGGGGCTGATTTGCACTCAGTTTTTCAGACCTGACAACTGAGTCCTGAACTTGGCTGTATCCTCTTCTCCTGATAATTTGAAAAGAAGACACCTTCTTTCTCAGGCAACCCCTGAAGTCACCCTCAGGAATGTTATTCCCATCCTGCCATCTGAAGGCAGGAGCATGGGAGCATGTAACATGGGGCAGAAGTGGGAATGGAATGGAATGGAATGGAATGGAATGGAATGGAATGGAATGGAATGGAATGGAATGGAATGGAATGGAATGGAATGGAATGGAATGGAATGGAATGGAATGGAATGGAATGGAATGGAATGGAATGGAATGGAATGGAATGGAATGGAATGGAATGGAATGGAATGGAATGGAATGGAATGGAATGGAATGG
>NW_005054838.1:1830-5704 GCF_000277835.1 Geospiza fortis
GCAGTCAGTGTCAAGTTGTGCATGCAGATAGCTCTGAACCTTCTGTGCTCTTCACAAACCATTCTCTGATGGGATTGCTGGCAGTGGGACCCTTGAGCCTCATTGCAGAGGGCTGGATGCAGAGTATGGGGGAGATGAGGTCATTTTATCCCACAGGATCTTCTGCGGGCTGGATCTCTTCAGAAGCTGGTCAGCAGCTGTTTCTGATCCTGCCTGTTCTGACTGTCTTCTGCTGCCTGTGCTTGGTTTGCTCCCTGCTTGCCCAAGGGAGCTGCAGGGAGCTGCAGTGCAGAAGGAATCTCATGTCCAGGTGTCCCGCAGGGCTGATCCCTCTCTTTGTGTTGCAGTCCTTTCTCCGTGGTGCCGGCCACAGGAACTCTGGGCGCTGGTGACACCGTGCAGGTGACAGTGGCATTTCACCCGCTGGCCAAGGGTGACCATTGTGGCTCCCTGGCCGTGTGCTGCAGCTCAGGTGAGTGCTGGGCCCTGCAGGGCACGGGACAGTTCTCCACATGGCTCCCTGGTGTCCCATCCCCCTGCATTCCCTCTAGATGTGCCTCCCCTGTTCAGCTTTACCCCAAAAACAACTGAGAACTCATTGATCTCTAGGGCATTGATAAAGTGGATCCCTTCTAACAGGGCTAATATTTTTGAAATTCTGTTTTGCTGGGAGTTGCTGAGTGGAGGAAGGAGGATCCCTGATTCTCCACTACCGTGTGGCTAAGCCTGGGTGAAGTTTTCTTTTATTCCTGGGCAGTGCTGTAGGTGAGGTCTCCATCAGACTCTCTCCAATGCAATGGATTTCTGGCACACCCCTGTCCCATATGCTGCTTCTCCATTGGCTTGTCACAGATCCTTTTTCTATGTTGCCCTCTACATATATATTTAGTTTCTCTCTAATAACCTTTTCAGGCCCTCAAGTTCCTGCTTGGTGACAAATCAAGACAAATTTTTCCTCGTCCCTGTTTTCCAGGCCATCCATGCTGTTGCAGACCTCTCACATCTGTCTCCTATTTGATTTCTAGACTAAGGAATCCCATTCAGTCTTCATATAGAAGCTGCTCTGTATCTACTAATCTTTCCTTTGTCCCTTTTTTATTTAATTTGAAATGCTGCAGCTTGGTTTTTGAGATCAGAACAATATAAAATATTTCAAGACTGATGTGGCTGTGGGTTTGGACAGGGAGATGATGATGATTTTCATGGTGTTCATTTTGTAGTGGTTTGTCACATTGCAGAGCCAGGCTGGTTGTGTTTCCTCACCTGTGTCCCCTCCTGCTCTGGGCTGTCACTTCACTTGTTCCTCTGGGCCTCCTTTTGCTGCCCACCTGTCCCCAGGCATATTTGCTGGTCAGCAACAAGGGATCCAAGGAATCAGGAGACAGGAGTCTCGTGGGATGCCCAGGGTCTCCAAGGCAGGACTGAACAGGGCTCCTCAGCCCTGTCACCTGAAGGACTTGGGTGCAGAAATGCCGGTGATCTGAGTGGGTCAGCGGAGCACATGGACCAATCTCCCTGTCCATCCTGTCACCCTGGGGCCAAATCTCTACAAACACCCTCAGAAATAAGATGTTTTAGGAGGTGCCCAGGACATCCCCACGCTCTACACATAGAGCTGTCAGGATGTGATAAATGGACTGATCCACAGAACTGCTCATTCAGCTCAAAACTGTGACACTTTCTTCTGTGCCCTGTGGTTTGCTCTGTTCCTTGTGCTTCCATCAGCCCGTGAGCTGAGCAAAGACTCCCCTTTGCTTTGTTCCAGGTGAAGAAAGAATCCACACAAAGCTCCACGGAGAAGCTGTAGATGCCAACGTTGGGTTGAGCACAAATTCCGTGGAGGTTGACAAGACTTTCGTCACCATGTCAAGCCACAGAACCCTGTTCATTGAAAACAGGAGTAACATCACAGCCCACTTCCAGTGGAAGGCTTTTCGTACTGAGGAAGAAGAGAATGAAGAGAAGAGGAGGTTGGTTTGAAAGATGCATTTCAGTGAGATACATGGCCCAAAACTGAAACTAACGTGTGGCCTCAGGGGGGTGTTGGTGCTTTTGAATGGTTTAGGCCAAGTAAACCATCCCTGGCACTAGGGTGTGTGTCCCTGGGCTTCAGGAGCTCAGCACTCAGCATTCCCGTTCATTTATACTCCAACCAGGGATGGCATTTTGGGAAGGAAAGATTGATTGTGATGACTGGATTTCCTCGGGTTCTAATTGGGCTCTTGTCCCTCTAATCTTCTTTCTACATGACCCGGCAGCATCCCTAAGCATTTCCTGAGCTGCCAGTCCCTCTTTCCAAAGGTGATACACCCTCTTTTTTCCCCTTAGTTCCTTCAAAAGCTCCTTGCCCATGCGGGCTGGTTGTCTTCCCCTGTCCTGCTGTCAGAGAAGCTTTTGAGCTCTCAGAGCAGAGAGGAGTTTTTATGAGAGAAGATAGTGCAGGATCCTTTCCCTCTCAGGACATTCTACTGCCGTGCACTGGGATGGGAGCCAAAAAGCTCTGGCTCATGAAAAGGTCTCTCCAGGAGTTTGCTGTCTCCCTCCTGCACAACAAAGTCCCTTTGCCTCTCAGAGCCTGTGTTTTCATGCATATTGCATATAAAACCTTGAATGTCACTGAAGGGACTCGGTGCCTGAATTCATCAATTTCCTTGGGAAGTGCTTAGGGATGCACTTGGGAAAGGCAGAGTAGGGAACGGGGCAGGTCCAAAATGAAAGAAACAAAGAGTGATGCTGGTAACACGTAGCTGCAAGCCAGCTTGGTCTCCCCTTGCCAGGGAAGGGCTGCAGTGGGTGCTCTGTGATCTTTCTGTGCCTCCCCCGAGCAGCTCAGTGGGAGGAAAAGCCAGCTGAGGTGGCCGCTGGATTCTCCCTCAGCTGTGGCAGAGGCTTTGAGGCAGGGGGGTCTCTGGGGGGGTGCTGGCTTTGGAAAGCTCTGCGTGTGGGATGGAACTCCCTGCTGTGCCAGTGACCAGCAAGCTATCCTCTGATCCATGTGGGACCCTCATGGCTTGGGGTCAGCCTTTGCTGGGGAGCTGCTGCTGCTCCTCCCCAAGTGCTTTGCTCTCCTGCACTCCCACTTCTCTCTGCAAATCTGTGGCTCATGAAACCATCTGCTGGCCTTGTCTCTCCCTGGGGCTGCAGGCAGTGTTTGCTGCGGCTGCTGAAAGAGGTGTCCCAGGAAAACTTCCCAGAGGAGAAAGAATTAGAGAAGGTGAAGGGCTTTTGTGGAGATCACAGTGCCCTCCTGAGCAGCATGGTCCAGGAGAAGATGGCAAAGGTGCGAGAAGACCCCATGCTGTTCTCCCATGACATTTTTTTCATTGAGCCAATGGTAAGTGATAGCTGAAAACATTCTTCCTCCTTCTCCTCCTCCTCCTCCTCCTCCCACCCACCCCACTCCCTACACCCACCCCTTCCCCCCAGCTGCAGTCACTGGGCAGATCCTCAGCTGGCCCCAGGTGCTGGCAGGGGGGGCCCTTTTCTGGTGCACCTGCAGAGCTTGCCTAAAAGTGCCAAATGCTAAAATCATTTGTGCCCTGGAGGGTCTAGGCAGGGCTGGGAGCCTGACACAGCCCAGCTCTGCTGCCAGGCTTGAGCTCAAGGGCACTCTGTTCGTGTCCTTGCAGTGTCACAGGGAGCAGTTCCTGTAGGCAGGGGCTCCCCCGACACGTGGGGCTCAGCAGAGGCTGTTGGAGCCCTGCCAGCTCACACACTGACCTGAAGCTTGCAATGGTTCCCTGGGAAAAGGAGGCCAAATGTGGGAATCTACAAAATCAGAGGGTTTTGGGAAAGCTGCAAAAGGCAGGCCTCAGAGACAGCAGAACTGTGATTAGAGCTAAGCAGCAGCCATGAGATAGGTCAGCAGAAAAAT
>NW_005054838.1:6930-7857 GCF_000277835.1 Geospiza fortis
CACTGAATGGATTTCAAAGCTCCTCTAAGTGCATGGAAAGGAAACCACAGAATTACGGTATGTTAAGGATGGAATGGACCTTAAAAGCCTCTGGGCAGGGACACCTCCCACCAGATCATGTAGCTCCAAGCCCCATCTAGGCTTTGAAGACTTTCAGGGCTGGAACCTCCACAACGCCCCTGGGGAACCTGCTCCAGAAGTAAAAAATTTCTTCCTGATATCTAACCTAAATTTCCTTTCTTTCAATTTATACCCATTACTCCTTGGCCTGTCACTACAAGACACCAGAGATGTTTTAAACTCAGCAGACTGGCGGCTCAAATTGGAAACCAGCCCAAGGAATGGGTTAAAAATTGCAAGTCAACCCCAAGGCTGAGGGAAGAGAAGGGTGCATATCTTCTCCTGCAGCATCAGGAGCTGGTTGCATCCAGCTCAGAGTCAGGGACTGGCACTGAGACAGCCTGGAAAATCCAGTCTAACAGATGGAATGATTGTACTGCAATGGACATCTCTCCCCAGGCTGTGAGAGCAGGCTGCCCCTGCAGCTCAGAGGGGAAGGCCAAGGACCCTTGGTTGAACTCAGCTCTCAGACTCTGAACCTTGGGAACATTTCTATCAACACCCCCTACGTTTATGAGGTGAGCAGTAGGGCTTGGGATGGATCCTGATGGCTCGTGAGGCAGGAGCAAGCCTGCTGGAGCTGTGGAATTGCTGCCAACCTGGGCACTTGTGAGCAGGGAATATTTGATGTACTGGTGAAATCTGGGGGAATCTGAAAGGTGTGTCTGCTGTTCATGAAGCCCCAGTCATTTCTTTGGGAATCATCTGGGAGGCTTCCTGCAAAACAACCCCTTGGCATATGAAACCAAGACTGGATCAAAAAGGGATGTTCAGAGGCTTTTGTGGCAGTGCCAGACACAAGGCACC
>NW_005054838.1:8009-17836 GCF_000277835.1 Geospiza fortis
GGAAGTCACAGGAAAGCCATCCAGCCTCCTGGCTCAGTGCTGGCCCTTGCAAAGGGCTTGGGAGTTCTCTCCCTTGCTGACCAGTCCCTCACCACACTTCAGCCTTGGTGCATCTCTGGCTCTAGAAAGAGAAGAGTGTTCCTGGGAATAAAGCAAAGGATTTTTCTACCTATTTGCCTCCTCCCCAATAGTGTCAAGTTTGCAAAAAAAAACCAAAGAGAGAGCAGCTGAAAGAGGTAGAAAATGAGGCACGACATCATGCCAGACACTTCCAAAAGCTTGGCTGTGGGAGGGAAAGACACGCTGAGTTTTCTTACCAAAAGATGTTGCTGTCTGTACATTTTGATGCTGATGCCTCATTATCAATGTATTGATTTCATGACATGGGAGAAGGTGGATGAGTAGATGGTGCTGTTGGAGCTGTGCTCACTGGGGCAGCAGCAGCTCTGGGGTGATTCACTATGCAGCGGCAATCTCCCCACTCAGGGCTCTCAGGGCCAGCTCTCAATGAGCTTGGTGATGCTGAGCAGAGGTGCACTGCTCTGTGTCCATGGGATAAGCCCAGGGTGACTGCAGTTCTGTGGAGTTGCCACTGCTTTGCATGAAAACCCAAAGGCAGAACTTGTCCTGTTGTATTTTTTTGACTTCTGCCATTCAGCTGCACAAAGCATCTTCTGCCTTTGCTGGGTGTTCATTGCATCATTAGACAAGAACTCACAAGAAGGGAACAGTCACATGTATTTCCATTTTGCTTCCTTGCTCCTGCAGGTGAAACTGATTAACCAAGGAGCTATTGAAGCTCCCTTCACCTATATCCCTACAACCACAAACGGGGGTTTCTGCTTCGAGTTTGCACCCAAGAAAGGAATCATTGCACCAGGTGGGATCCAGATGATTCTGATCTCCTTCAGTGCCACCATAGTGGGGAAGTTTGAGGAAGAATTCCAGTTCAGGGTGGTTGGATCTCCTACACCTGCAATCCTGACCATCAAGTAAGGACCCTGGGAGCTGGGTGGGCACATCTGTAGCTGTCTCTGGGACATCCCCCCCCTACCTCCTTTTGGGGTCGAGCAGAGAAAAAAGGTGTTTCCTGAGGTCTTCATCTCTGCTTTGATCCTGGAATTGCCTTAGTGTGAGGATGCCTGCTGCTCTGTGTGGTACCTGGGAGCTGCAATGACTCCTCCCTGCAGGGACCTCCCTGTGCCTTGGGCCATGGCAGGCAGTGGGATGGATCAGCTTTGGGCAGCAGCTGCTCTGGGATGTCCCACCTGAACGCTCAGCAAGGCCCCCAGGGCTTTGGAGATGGGCCAGCCTGGGTGATTGTGCAGCAGCAGCAGTGTTTGTGAAAACTTGTGTTAATAATCCATGCCAGATGGGCAGCAGCAGCCTCAGCTCACCTCTCATGGCCATGCTGTGGGGGACAAGCTGTGCTCCCAGCTGCTGTGCACAGAGGGCTCTGGTGCCTCCTTTGCACAGCCAGCAAAGGGCTGATGTGGGAGTCAGGGAACTGTGCAGCAGGAACTGTCCCAAGGACTTGGGCACCATCCCGTGGGCTGGTGCCATGGCAAGAGACAATCCCGGCCCAGCCAAAGGGAGAAGGGCTGATCACAGGGCAGGCAGAGCTCAGTCCTCAGCACCACAGCAGCGTGAGGCCTTGTCCCTGCCAGCCTGAGCCATGTGCTGCTAGGATAATGGAGTGGAAGCAGGAGAGCTGGTGCTGGCTGCTCTGCAGCTTTGGAGCTGGGCTGCTGCTGTTGGGAGGCACTGGCTCAAGGCAGTGAAGGAATGAAAGCAATCTGCACTGGATGATACCAACAAGATAAGGGAGATGGATAAAAAAGAACAAGGAAGTTATTACTTAGCAAGAGAAAAGTGGTGAGTAGGTGTGCCCATAATGGAGAAACAATGATGCTGGCTTTGTTTTTGGAGGAAAAGTGCTGCTTTTTTCTGTTGGAAATCAAGAGGGAACCTTTCACCATCAAAGAAATGATTCTCCTCTGTCCCTCCCCCGAAGTGGTCATGGGATGTTTCTGCATAAGCAGCTTTCTCCTTGAGCAAGGGCTGGTGTCTCTTGTTGAGATGTGCAGAGCAGGGCCAGGGCAGTCTCGTGAGTACAACAGAAGGCCCAGGTCACTGCTCCTTGATTTTGAACCAAAAGGCAGAGTGGGCATTGATTGGCATCAACCATGAAATCAACTGGTGAGTGTTGTGCAGCTTCAAGTGCTGATTTCAGTGGATGTTGGTGGCTTTTGGAGTCTGTCTGCTAAGTTCAAGGACTGGTGAGGTGGTGCAGTACATGCAGGACACCCTTGTTTTGTTGTTGAAGCTCTTGCTCTTGGCTGTGCCAGCTGGTGCACTGCTGACAAGCTGGTCCTTTCCTCTAGGATTCATCTGTCCCCTGGGTAGAACTGTTGCTGCTCTTTTCAGAGGATGTTTGGGGCTCCCCTGGCTTCATGTTTCAAAACTCTGTCTGTAATGATTGTGGGTCCAAATCTCCTGAGAAAGCTCCTCCATGGGAACACCAGTTACAGCTCAGAAGTAGCAAAGCAGGGAACCTGTGGCTGGAAAGGCTGGTGTCATGGTCTTACATGAGAGACATTTAAGGAAGTAATACAAAACTTCCAACCACTAAAAAGCTAGGCAGGCGTCTGTGCAAAACACATGTTAAAAGATAAAAAAACCCGAGAGTGACGTAACACGGCTGGGCAGCCCCTGCCATGGGGCCGGGCCAGCCACCCCTTCCCCCGGGCCACCTGCCAGCCCTCAACATCAGCTACGAACAAAGAGAGGGGGGTACCACAGAGCCAGATAGAATCAGCCTTACGAACATCTGACTGCTTACTACATCCCTCCCCAGCCCAGAACCCAGCCAAGCTCGCTGGGCTCTGCGAGCAGTCCTGGGTCAGTACTGAGATTTTAGCCCTGTAAAAGTTACCCACAACCATTGAGCAGGGGGAAAGAGAAACCACACCCCCCATCCCTGGCGTGCTACTACTGCTGAGTTCTAACCTAGCTGATTAAATCTGAACCACGCCCCGCCCCAACCACAGTTCCCATCATCTGTAACACCCAGCCCAACCGAAGTCTTACAGAAGTTTGTGGGGACACCTTTCTGTCCATCAAATTATGGATGGGGAAACAGAGGCACAGAGCCATGTCTGGGTGTGTGTTCAGTGTCCTTCATGGGACCACCAGCAACTCGAGGGCTTTTCCTGCCTGCCTTGTGCCCAAAGCCCCATCAGTGGCTGTTGGCTGCTGGCCACTTGGCTTTAGCGGCCTGCTGTCCACATGGGCACCATGCTGAGAACATGGTGGTGTGTTGATTTGAAACCCATGGTGCCCCTGACACCAGGTTTTATGCCCCCGAGCCACGATAGCCAGACCTTTGCAATTCCTTTAACCAAGCCATTTCCTCCTCTGTCCTCGCCATCCAGGGGCAGTGTCACTGAACAGACTTCACACTTCAAGGTGGATAAGCTCAGCTTTGGTGACGTCTCCTTTGGTGAGTGTTCCTTAGGCTTGGACACAACGTGAGGGATCTGTGCATTCCAAACTGGAGCACTTGAACATAAAAGCATCCATCACTCATGGTCTGCCACAGCAGCCTCTTCAGAGTGTGAACTCCAGGGCTGCTGGGTGCCTCAGGTAGCATTTTGTCATTGTGAGATCAAATCGAATCAAGGAATAGAAAGTCAGTATTTTCTGGTGTCTCTGTCCTGGTTTAAAAGACAGATGTCTGCCAAGGAAGGTGGGAATCTTCCTGGAATGGAAAGATGACCCACTCCCTCCAAATCATTATACCTTTAAATTACAGGGCTTCAAGGCAAAAAAAAAAATGGGGAAAGGAATAACAGTTCTTTATTAGATTATATCAGGACAGCACAGACAACAACGCAGTAACAGACATGTCCAACCTGCCAAGCAGTGTTTTTCCCCTTTGGTGTAGTTATGATCACAGCAGGAGGAGCTGTGGGCTCTGGCAGGGCAGTGATCCCCTCCCAGCTGGCACTGGCAGGGAAGGCAGGCAGGCAGGTTCGATCCCAGCGCTGAGCTGCAGCCGGGGCAGCCCCGGGGCCAAGCACACAGCCTCCCGCAGCAGCAGTGGCCAATCTTCGGTCCCCGAGCGGGAGGAAGGAAGGGAAGCTCCGCTCCCAGCCAGACCTCATGTCTGACTTCACAACTGCCCACGGCATCACGCCACAACTCCTGAAAAACCCTAAAAGGAAAAGCCCACCCCCAGGGCCAAAGCTCCCCAAAACCCCTATCCCTCTTCCCAGACCAAGGGGAACATTCACTACGAATCCTAAACCCATAACAATTAAGTTCATGAACTTTTTAAAGAAAACTAATTGCCTTTCCTGAGCTGCCTCTTCCCCACCCTGCATCAGCACTGAGGCACTTGTTAAATTGCCTTTTGAATAAATGAAACAAGAAAGGATGCAGCAATCACAGTGGCCACCATGGGTGTGAACTCATGTTTATACATCCTGAAAACGGGAGTGTTGGCAGACTTAACAGAGAATTTTACAGCTTGAATTTTCAGAGTAAATGCCCAGTCTGGATACACATACATCACTGAGAAATAACTGGTGCTGGTTTGGGGCAGGTGAGGGAACTCCTCCCCCTCAGCGAGAGAGAAGCTTGCAGTGTTCAGCGGAGAAGCTTGCAGTCTTCAGCAGGGCTAAGAATGGGCATTTTCAAGGCTGCAGTCTGGAATCAGTGTCAAAGGGAACACAGTATCGATTAATTCCTCCAATCACACTTTCATCCTACCAGGATATTCACACCAGGAGTCATGACATAACTGGGGCCTAAATGGATATTTGTATATTTGTGTCCTTTCCCTAGGCTCTCCCTACACCAAGACCCATCGCCTCCCTGACATCTCCCCAGTGTCCCATATCAGCCTTCGGGGACAAGCCCACTTCCCAAGTCTCCAAATCCAGCCCAGCACCCTGGAGTTTGGCTGCATCGTGGGTGGCACTGAAGAAGTGCATTCTCTGAAGATGACCAACTGCAGCTCACTTCCTGTCAAGTACCACTGGTCAATCTGTTGGGACAGCCAGGGGAACAGGTTGAGGTATGTGCACCTTTGCCCTCTCCTTGAAGCTCTTCTTCCTGATGTCCTGTTTGTACTTAGCAAAGAACAAAGCTGTTTGCCCAGGATCCAACAGACTGCTTCTGGCTTTTCCTCGTTCAAATAACACTGACCAGCTGTAATCAGGCTGGATGCTCAGGGAATAGTTTTTCCACCAGTTTGGTGCTGCGTAGCCCCCATAGTGGTTTCCCCTGGGAAGGAAAGCTGGGGTGAAAGCTGCTTTCTCAGACCTCTGTGGCCTGAGGCAATGTCCACCTTGATGAAAGGCTCCTAGTCCCAGATCCCACAGTGCTGCTGGAGGCTCTTTTGGCCCCTCTGCTTTGGGATGGGTCCTCTCTGCAGGAGCTGCTCTCTGCTCCTCACCTTCCTCCCTTGCATGGTGCTGGCAGATGCCCAGAAAGTCCCAACACCAGAGAAAGAGCTACTTAGTGCCTGGGCTGATGCTGAACATCTTGTTACCTTCCCTTTCCTTCTTTTCTGAGACAACTCCTTTACTGCCAGGATGATTTCTTTCCCAGGGGTCAGCTTTCAGTGGACACCTTGGATTCTTCACTCTTTGGTACTCATTTTGACTTTTCCCCTGCAACATGTCCCGTATGGGTTCTGTACTGCTTGACAGCAGGACTTGTTCATCACATCATCTCCTATCCCTGCCTCTCTGAGAGTTTCTGCTTTAGAGTGAAAAATGGCATTATCTGGGCACCATGGTTCTTTGAGGGAAGTTGCCTCAAACCATTCATTAAAACTAAAGACAGTGGGATAGATGATTAGGGATCTCTTGGGGGTTATAATGAGACTGAGCCTCATCCAGATATGAAACCCAGCCTTAGATAACAAGCTACATAGCTGAAGACAGTGATTCTTTGGGGAGCAGGTCATTGCAGGCCCTGAATGCCTGTCTGGGAATGGAGCATCCAGGTCATGTTTGACTGTGGGCAGCACTTGCAGCTCAGCAGGGTGACAGGCAGGCACGGCTCAGCTGTGTCCCTCACATGGCATTAGAAACACAAGTAGAGTTACCCTGAGCACCTGCTTCAATTTAAAATGGGGGATGTGACCTGAGTCACCTGGGAGTGTTGGAAAATGTCAACCAACCCCCCCAACACCGTCAGGGAAACATTCCTGATAAATACCTGGTGGAGCTGCAGAGTTTCTGGCCTTGGGCACTGTGGGGCGCTGTGCTGGCTCGTCACTGAACGGGTCCACCCCTTTGCTGCCTCAAATCTCACCTTTTTGCTTGCCTTCTGTGTCTTTCCTTCTCCCACTGTGCTTTTTGCATCCCCACCAGGTGTTAATGCCTGTCTTCTGTAGTTGCTCAATGCAAGCAGTTGCAGCTGCTGCAGCACCTCAGTGTCATCCCTGGGCTGCCTTTAGAACAGACCTGCTCCAGCCTGGATGGCGAAGGGCTGGATCCAACCATTTCTCAGTTCAATGTGCCAGCACCCACCAGGGGCTGCATCCTGGCCAGGAGCTGCTGGTGCAGGTGTCCCTCCCTCCCACTGCATGTCCCTGTTCATAGTTATGTTATTTTCCAGATATGAGCCTTACCCACTTAAATTCAAACCCCAGCCACCAAAGGAGAAGAGAAGCAGTTTGGGTTGCTCGGCATCTCGATGGAGACACATCAAGATTGGAAAGGAAGAGGCAGCCACAGCCCTGAAAGAAGAGCAGGATTTTGCCCAATCTTCAAGAACAGTGGTAGATTTTCTTGTACACCTACTGGTTGTGTTGCCTCCCCAGCTTGCCACCACCAAGTCATGCTCATGCTGAGCTCCCTTTTTGCTGTCCTGCTGTCCTGTGCCCTGACAGTGGGCTGGGCAGCAGGGCCCATGGCTGGGTATGGGGTGTGTGGGAGGGAGAAACAGGAGAGTTTTCCTTGGAGAAGTCTGCTCAGATCCTACAGAACTCTGTTGAGTGTGGGATATTTTTGCCATGTTTTCTTCACGACATGAGATGAGGCTTTTATCTCCATCATGATGGTAAGGCCTCCAGCTTCCTTCCCAAAGCAAGCTGTGATGAGTCCTGATGTCCATGTAGTCTCTTCCCAGGCCCGCCAGACTCCCTGTTTGCAGGGCTCTGCTTTCACCCGAGAGCTGCTCTTGCACTGCTGGCCCTGAAGCTGTCTTACAAAATGTGACTTTGCAAAGTGGCTGTCTCTTCCTCCCAGCATAGAAAATGGCTTGTTTTTCAGGTGCCACCACAAACTCCTGAACACCCTCATCTCCCACTAGGGTTGGCAGGAATCATGTCCCCTGTGGATGTACTGTGCACTCCCCTGGAAGTGGAGAAGATAAGAGGGAACCTGTCTCGCTTGCCCATTGTCAGTGTGGCAAGCAGGGCTGTAGCTCCCAGTCCCATTGGTGGCCCTCAGCATTGCCCACAGAGGGGCCACACATCCCTCCAGGCCCAGCACAAAGTGCTGCTGAAGCAACTGGTTCTTGGGAGAGGCCATGCAGGACATGTTGTAGGGCTGTCCAAGGACGCTGTGCAGCACCTATGGAAGGCATTGCTCCCCCTGGACCTCCTCAGGTGGTCCATAGGAAATTTTTGCAGGAGTTTTTGCTGTAGAGAAAGCAGGCCATAAATCAGAGAAAGAGGGGAAAAGCCTCAGGAGTCAGATGAGCTGGGCTGGAGTTCTTCCCTGAGCTCCAAGAGCTCTCACTCTGAGTCTGCTCCTTTTCTAAAAGCAGTAAGGAATGCTTTTTAAAGGTGAGTTGTGCATCAGAGAGAATTTCTACTGCCAGGAGACATCCCAGTTGACTTTAATGTAGTGTATAATTAATGCATTGATCCGTGAGTATGGGAGAAGATTTTCCCCGTGGTCCTTCCATTGGTCAGTGGCATGGATGCAGGATGAGAGTAGGATGATTTTGGCTGTGTTTGGGGAATAGGCCCCTCTGGCTACAGCTGCACTTTGCTCCAAGATGCTCTTCTGCATCCATTTCCACGCTCAACACCTCCATCTCTCCTGTCCTCCATCCAGGCTTTCAGTATCATGCCGCAGTCAGGCGTGCTGCAGCCAGGAGAGAGACAGCAGGTCTCCTTCACCTATTCTGGCCACGTCGACATCATGGCCGGTGCGAGGGCACTGTGCTGCGTGGAGGGAGGCCCCACCTACGAGGTGGAGCTGATTGCCTCACGCGTCAGCTACTCCCTGAGCCTCCAGGAGATCAACTGTGGCTCTCAGGTACCACACATGGCCCCTGGCACAGCTCCTTGCCTTAGAACCACAGCCAGCGGGTTCCTGCCCACCTCGTTCCAGGGCTCCCTCCCCTTCCCAGCCCCTTTGTTGGCTCTGGGGCTTGGAAGTGCAGCCTTTGAGGGACACAGCTGGCATCCAAGCTGGTTTAAAATGGCCATCTCTAAAAATATTGGGAATGCCTCTTTTTCAGGGTACCTAACACTGCCTCCTGGGCCAGGCAGGGTCCCAGTGGGGATGCTCTGAGGGGCAAGTCTCTGAGACATCCCTCTGCTGATCCACTCCTAAAGCCTGACCTCCAAGGAGATGCTCTTGTCTAAAGCTCTTGCTTAATCCACAAATAATCAAGGAAAGAACTTGGGCTTCCAGTCACTATAGTTGGAGAGACTGTCTCAGAATAATTCCCACTTCACTCTTTTTCAGTTGAAAGCCCACAGATATTTCCAGCTGCTGGCCCTGTCTGTGTTGCCCTCTGTGAGTCCCTTGTTGCATGCATGTTGCTTGCCAAGACTTGCATGCAGGTGCCTTTTCTCCTGGAATGCCTCAGTGCTGTCTCTGTTTCTCCTGGCTGTTGGTGACCCCTCAGAGTGCAGAGGGCCTGCATCCCCTGTGTCCCCATTTATTACTGGCCCTCACATGGTTGTTACCACACCTCTGTGTGCTGCCAGAGCTCCCAGGTGCTGTGCAGGTGCCCTGTGCCTGGGGGTTCCCCAGGTTCCCAAGTGCCCTTATCTCCTCCCTGGTCTCTGCTCCCAGCTCCCAGCAGGATGTGTCTGCTTTCAAGCCCAGGAAAGAGGAAGGAGATTCCCAGCAGCAGGCCTGGGTCTCTAACTTCCCACTCCTGTGTCTTCTCTCCAGATGTTTAATGAAGTTGGTCACAGCAAGGTCACCCTGGAGAACACTGGCAAGATTGAATTCAACTGGGTGCTAAACCCTAGCACTGCAGACAAGCGTCTGCCTGGTGTGTTTCTGGTCAAGCCCACCACGGTAAGTAGCACAAGTGATGACCCCAGCCCTGTGTCAGGTGGCCCAGGAGAGTTTTAAAGGGGAAAAAAGGTGTGTGTGAGGGGGTGCATAAAGGGCGAAAAAAGTCAGAAAGGAAAACCCAAACCCAGCCATGAGAGAGGGCTGTAAGCAATTTCTGCTGGGGGCAGAGAAGGTCAAACAAGTGCTCTCCGGATAGACTCCCCCATGGCCTTGGCTGGTGGGTGGCTCTGCTCTCACAAGGCAGACACCGGTTGGAGGCACAGGTGTGTTGGTCTCTGTCTGTCCTGCTGTATGGGGAGTAGAGGAGAATTCTTTTTGATAGATTTCTCGGACGAAAATAAGGCACAAACGCAGCAAATATAATATCTGAAATTTGTTTATCGATAAAGAGAGGGCATGGTCCCGACCAGACGGGGATAGAAAAGAGAGCAGAGAGAGAAAATGAGAAACGGAGAGAGCAACAGAGGGCAGGGACAGAGCATTACCGCTAGAACCCTGGGGCGCTCTGTCGGGTCCTGCTCAGCAGATGGAGCAAGTGTGCTG
>NW_005054838.1:17985-19700 GCF_000277835.1 Geospiza fortis
CTGCTCCCTCGGGGGAACAGCGGAGCACTAGGTTGCGGTGGTGAGCGGGGAAGCGGCGACAGCAGCGTAGGCAGACAGGGAAGAAGTGGCTCTGCAGGGAGCCAGACCCTCCAGGTGCTCCCAGCCCAACAAAAACCCCCCAAATGGCGGGGGAAAAGTGGCAGTGTTAACTGCTTTTATATGCTAAGATTCCTCCCATAACTCAGCCCTTTTAGGAAGACTCTTGCTCAGACGGGCAAAATTTTCCCGGGCTTCGGGGTCTGCCCACCTCCACGGGGGTGGTCGCTTGTAGCCCCCCAGACACAGAGCCTGCCTGCATTTTCTCCTAGCGATCTCCTTCATACGTGGGATGTATTAAGGCTCCCAGCATGTGTACAGCCCCTATAGTAATTTTTCACCCCATGTCAGAAAATGAATTTATAAGATCTGTTGAGGCATCGCTAAAAATTTAATTGGTTCCTCATAGTCACTCTGGGGACCCCGATGGCTGAGATCTCAGGCTGTGCTGGCACTGGAGCGTTCCTGAGGGTCACCTTACCCAGGCCGTGTGATCACACAGGACATTGTCCGTAGGCCTGCCTCCCCACTGCCATTGCTGAAGCACCACTTACATGTTCCTTATGTAGACTTGGTCCCTGCCTCCTCCAGCTTTGTTGCTGTGCAGTGGCTTTGTGGGGCAGTGAGGGCGCCAGGGAGCAGCGGGACTGGAAGAGCAAGGAGAAAAATTAGCAGCATCCCACCGCTGTCCAAGCTTCTCAGTCCTGCCTGGATGTCTTTGAGCCGAAGCAGCGCTCCTGCCTCTGTCCCGCCTTGCGGTGGGAAGAGGAAGCCGATTGGCTTTCCTATTTCTTCATGCCTGTCTCCTCCAAGGGATGAAAGGAGCTGGTGGCCCTGCTCAGTGCAAGGACTTCCCTTCCGCAGCGGCAGCAGGAGAGCCTTTTTGTGTCGAGGTGGGCTCTTGCTGGCAGAGGGCAAACCGCATCAGCAGCAGAGCTGTGCTCACATCAGGCTGTGCTGGGGCTGCGGCCTCATGAGCCCTGGGGAGGACACACTGCGCCCTGGGGTCGGAGGCTCGACCTTTTGGGCACAAGGAAGGCAGAAGATGTGAGAAGCGAAGCCCACTCCTCAGTTAAGATTTAATGAGACAATAGGGAACAAAGTCACTAAAGCAGAAATAACAGCACTGAGTGCTTAGCTGCAGCCAGAGGCAGACCAGTCAACACAGCAGCACCCCTTATATACCCTGGGTATTGCATCAGCCTAAGACATATTTACAAGTAGTTATACATTTTCAAACATTTTAACGTAGTTTCTCCTCTCTCCCACCTTTTTGGAGCATGTGCAGTTGTCCTAGTGGTGGTCATTTGTTGCTTTTTAACATATTCAACAGATTTCCATCCCTTCACTCGTTAAATGTTAATATTACCACAACTCTTCACCAATGTTGCTATCGCAAAAGAGCTCTAAACTTTAGCAAAACTTCTTTTACAAAAGTCAACATTATAAAACAACTAGTATTTACTAACAGTTGTGAAAGCCAACACTGTAATATCATTATCATGAAGGTGATGTGGTCTGATGGTTTCTTCTAGATGAGAACCTGTCTCCTCAGCCTGTCTGTTCCCTGAGCCATCCCTATCAAACACTCTGATGCATTCCCTCCCTCTTTTCCTGTCCCTGTAGGGCTCCATTGCACCTGGCAAGAAGCAAGTGCT
>NW_005054838.1:19760-27892 GCF_000277835.1 Geospiza fortis
TGACCTGGACCCAGAAAATATCCTCCTGAAAGGAGAAGCATCCTGTCCCATGATCAGTGTGAACCTGCCCTGGAACATCAAAGGTGGGCACTGCCTGTCTGCCCCCAGGAAGGGCCCCTCTGGTTTTGTTCCCTACCATATGCCCATAGGGCAGCTCATGCTCACCTCCACCAAGACTGGAGGCTCGCAGGATTCCCAGACCAACTCAAGTCCCCTGGTTGCTTCATGAGTCTTGAGCAGAGGATCCCATGTGGGCTTTGTTCCAGGAACCGTCCTGCAGAGCTTGCCAGCACATCTGGCAGGGTCCTGAAGGATGATGGCTAGAGTGAAAGGCTTGGGAAAGCTATAAGAGAGGCTGGCAGGGCTTGTGGCAGGGTTGGATTTATGTGACATTGCAGGGGATGAGGTGCTCCTCTGTGGGGAGGGAGATGGGTGGGAGCAAACATGAGGATTCAGAGAGGAGCAGCAGCATCCACTTTCTATAGGTGGATTGAGGGATTTCTTTCTGGAAGAAACCAACGCTGGGAGGTGGGGACTTCCCAGCTTAAATGGACTGGAACTTTGCTCACACTTCTCTTTGTGGATGTTTTCTTCCTTCAGAAAATGAAAAATATGAGAAGCCACTGAAACAGCCCGTAAAACACCTGCAACAGTACAGTCAGAGGAATAAATCAGAAGTTGTTCAGAAGAAGACTCAGAGCCTGATGACTGAGACCTTGAAGTCTCAGACCCTGAAAACTCAGACCCCAAAGACTCAGACCTTGGAGACTCAGAATCCGAAGAGTCGGGACCTGCAGCCCCGCTTGCTTGGCTCTGGCATTGCAGTAAGAACAACTGCAGCCCCGTTTGGCACATGCCACCTTTTCAATGTCACTCGAGCCCCTTGCAGCCCACAGCAGCTTCCTGGTGCCCTGATGGCACCTGGGACCTCCCTGCCCACTGACAACCAGGTGTCACCTCAGCATTGGCCCTAGGGCTGCCCCTCTGCTCATGGTCTCCTCTGGGGCTGCAGCAGCTTGCTGGCTAGCCCAGGGAGAGATGCTGAAGGCCATGCTCCAGGGATGGAGCTGATGGTGCTTTGAAGGAGATGCAGGTCATTGCTGGGGAGTTTGTTGGTCCCAACCCAAGCCCTGCCAGGTTTACAGACCTTAACAGCAGCTGCCTGATTGTGCCCTGGGGGGGCTGTGCTGGCAGTGTTCATCTCCAAGAGGCACCAGCTTGGTCCCGGTTCCCTTTCAAGACAGTTTTTGTCCGAGCTGCCTTGGTACTGGCTGGGGGCAGGCAAGTGTCTGGAGCTCTGGAAGGTTCCTGGCTTGTCTGTCTGCCTGGCCAGAGCAGCTTTGCTAACGGTGTCTGGGCAGGCAGAGATGCTGGAGTTACTTTTTTCTTCAGTCAGACACTCAGCTGCAGATAAAGATGATGAGGATGCTGATAGAGAAGGCTGCTCTGGAGCTGCAGCAAAAGCTCACATCCCGTCCCCTGAAGAGCAGGTTCCCTGACAAGGAGCTGTGCCAGAGCCTTGTCAAGTGAGTAGGGACTCCCATCTCCAGGTGCCCCATGGGGAACACCCAGCCATGTCCCCTTCTCCTGAGAGCTCCCTGTGTCTGCAGAGCTGGGAACAGCCTGGACTCCAGAAAGGGTCAGGTCCCAGTGGCTGTGACATGCTGCACAGGAGCAGCGGAGTGTCCTCCCTTCCCCAGCACCACGCTGAGCTTTGGCCTGCTCAGCTCCCCAGAGGTGTGGGGTTCTGTCCCTAGAGTTGGGGACCCAGTGCAGACCTTCAGGCCCTTCCAGACAGCATAAATTCTGTCCCTGCTGACTAGCTCTGAAAGAAAAAGCTTCCAGCTGATGTCTTGGTTCCAACTAACAGGAACTGCGCATGTCAGCAAATGTTTTAACACCCAAAATCGGATGGCTTGAATCCTGATGAGGTGATAGGGCTTATCTAGGTAACATGGTGGGTCCCTTTGCACCATCATGAGGAGCAGAAGCACCAGAGGCTTCAATTCAGAAAGATGCTCTGCAGGACAGGTCATGTGATCTGTTTGCAGAACAATGACGACTTCCTGTGCAGGCAAACCTTATTCCTAGGCCCCAAAGCAAGGGCTCAGGCTGTGCACCAGGCTAAGCAGTTTCACTGAGACCAGTGGAGGCCCAGTGCACTCGCCTATACTGGCTTTTCATGGCAGAGGAGGTGTGGCCAGTGTCCATTTTAAATAATTTTATTTTCAGGTACCATTAGTAGCTGATAAAAGCTAGGACCTGTACTCCTCCTGACTTCCCAAACTCTTTGCCAGGTGGTCAGGCCATGGGTTTCATGGGCTTGAGCGGAGTTTTTACAGCAGTGAATAAAGAAATAGCCACTTTATTTGTATCCTTGGTCCACTTGGACATGTAGCCAGGCTGTTGTTTAAGGACTGTCCTTAATCCTCCTTGCAGGGTTGAGCTGCCTGAGTATGTCCTGGACATGGGCACTGTCCTTAAGGGTTTCACTGAGAGCAGCACTCTGGAGATCAGCAACCCTGGGCAGATCCCAGTGTTCTTCCAGGTCAATGTATCTGTCCTGCAGGACACGGGTAAGCAGTGCTGGAGATGCTTCCTGTGGGCTTGAAGGTGTCTCAGACAGATTAGCTGAAGCCACTGAACTTGGGGAGGTATTTGAGCTTTTTCTTCTCAGTGCCCCTGCTGGGAGCTTTAGAGGCAGAACTCTCCTGGCCAGCCATGGCCAGGAACCTCTCCTGGCCTGCTTGTGACTGCTCTAACACTTCAGTGCAGGGGGCAGATGGGCTCATCATCCTCATGGGGTGGTCACCTCTCAGCATCTTCTGCCCTTGGCTCCCATGAGCATCAAGTTTCTTTGGGCACTCTGTGGGCTTGTTTTGCCAACCAGTGGGATCTTCTGTGTTTTGGAAGTGCTTTGTTTGGAGTTCATACTGTCACAGCACTTATATTCAGCCTTTATTGAGGAAACAGCCTGTGAGATCCTCTGGTGGATCAAAAGAGGCTTCCAAAAGAGGACTTGAGGCAAGGCTGCGCTTCCATCACACAGTGGCTCCCTGTGTCTGAGGGGTGTTCAGGTGCACTCTAAGTTTTTGTCCAGGTCACAGCATGGCGTGGGGCTTTTCCCAGACCTCTCAGCCAGGACACCTGTAAGGCCTTAACATGCTTAGGACACATTTTTTGTTTCTCGTGTATCTCAGCTGCTTTGTTTTCATCCGTTCAAGGTTTCAGCGTGGGCCTGGGCCTGATGCAGAGCCTGCCCCCCAGCCACAGCGTGGCGTTTGACGTGCACTTTGAAAGTGCCCGCTGGCCACAGGGTGACGTGGATGTGCTGCTGCCCATAGAGGTACCACAGCTCTTGGGGCAGGCATCAGGCTGGGCAAAGCAGCAGATGTCACCTGCACCCTCTGCTGAATTCTCTGTCTTTCACCAGGTGAGAAAAGGCCCCACATTTCACATCCGCCTCCGCGCCACTGTGTTGGAAGTGTCGCTTGAGCTCTCCAAGAAAACACTGCAGTTCTCTGACATCCTCGTTGGGCAGTGCCAGGTTGAGACAATCCAACTCTACAACCAGTTCCAAGTACCCTGCAAATGGTCCATCAAGCCTGTTCTGAAGGTAAAACACAGGTGACATTGAACATGTAACTTCTTGGTTGGGTTTTCTTTGTGTCTCTTGCCCTTTCTCCTCCTGTGGCTGCCTGAGCACTTGGGTCTACAGCGTGTTTGAGGAAGCTTCTGAGGGTCTAGATCAAGGCTGGTTTGCCTCGACCTGTTCCATTAGCAGATGCTTTGCTTTGCTGCCATCTTCACCCATTCCTCCTCCTCTGAGGACAGCAGTTCCTTATCTGCCTACCCTGTCTACAGGTTTTCCCTCCAGCTCTAGCCTATGGGGGCCACACTTGGTTTGGCTGTGGGTGCTCTCAGCACCGTATCAGTGTCTCAGAGCACTACGGGAACTGAGGCTCTGTCCTCACAGATCAAGGAGACCTCACACAATTTGTTTCTGTGCCCAGAAAAATCAACTAACGATGCCAGCCATAGGTCAGAAGCGGCTGGCACTGGAGGATGAGCCTTGTCCCTTTGAAGTGACACCCTCCAAAGGAACCCTTGATGCAGGAAGGTGGCAGAACCTGCAAATCCAGTTTACACCCAAGGAGGAGGTGAGATTGGCAAGAGTCAGCCCGGGAGGCCTGTCAGGGCTATCTGGAAATGAGGGCCTGGTGCAGAGAGTGTGGTAGGAGCTCTGCCTTCACAGGGAGCTTTCTGCAAGCCCCAGACTCAGCATGGCTCAGTTTGCTCCACAGAGCTCTCCCATGAGACGTGCTTTGAAATGCCCACAGGGTGCTTGCACAGAGAGCATCAGGGCTCTGTGTCTGCCTCTCAGCACATGGTGGGGATGTTCCCAACTCTCCTCAGCCTCCCCCTTGCCTGGCTCTGTTTGCAGCTGCAACACTCAGTGCAGAGCAGCTGCACACTTGCAGAGGATAATCCTGGAATGGCCAGTCTAGGCCCATCCTACTGCAGAACTGACAGACCAAAGAGCCACCAGACACTTTCCTTGGCGTGGCAGGACAGTCACCTGTAGTGGTGTGCTGTCAGCAGTCCCTGAGGCTCTGGCCTGCCTGCACGTTGCCATGCAGCTGGGGATTCAACTTTTAAAGGGTGGAGCATTCCCGAAAGTAGTTTGCCTGTGGCTGCTGGGTCTTGGAAGCTTGACAGTGTGTACCAGCATGGACACAAGGGCTTCTGTGCCTGCAAACAGTGCCAGGGATCTTTTAATTGCTCAAGAAATGTAACCATCTTGTGTCTGGCTTGGACCAGAGCCAAACAGTAAGCAGAGATGACCCTTATTTCTAGCCAGCGAGAGCTCATTTGCCTCTCTCCTGGAGCTGGCATTTGCCTGATGCAGCAGTGCCAGGACTGTGTCTGGACACTGCAACCCCGAGGGACCTTCCCATTGCACTCCTGCAAGACTAGGTGACAATGCCTGACAGTCCATTGTACATCCATCTGATACAAATACCCAGTTACAGTGCACACCAGGATTCATCCCAGTTACTCAGACCCAGGACACAGACACCGTAGTCCCTAGCATAAATAAATATCTGGTTTCCGTTCACCTTGGAGGGACTGATAACACCCTGACCTTGGGGCAAGCGTTGTATTTGGGGTCCTGTCACCTGGGACTTCATAGATGGGTTTTCCACACTTTTCTCTTTGCAGAGGTCTTACAAGAATGAGCTGAAGCTTAACATTTGTGGAAGCAGCAATCACTTAAAGCTGCTCCTCTCAGGACAAGGTCTGGAGGCACGGTTGGAGTTCAGCCCCCCAGCACTAAAGATGGGACGGGTGCTGGTGGACAGCGATGGGGTGGAGGCCACAGTGGTGGTGAAGAACCCATGCAACTTCCCCATTGAGTTTTACTCCCTGGATTTTGATGAGCAGTACCTTGAGGAGGAGAAGGTGAGAAGGCAGGTCTGGTCCCCATGTACATGCTGGCCAAGCTTCACAGCACTCCAGCATTCCCAGGGTTGTGCCAGGAGATGGAGGCAATCCCCAGGGCAAAGCCAACTCTGCTGACATGCTATGGAAGAACCTAAATAGTTTGTGTTGTTGGGAGGAAGGGAGAGCATGTTGGGGTGCCGTGCCTGGACATGCAGGTCACAAATCCGAAGGCCATGATTAGGGAGATCCTGAGGGATGGGAAGCTGCCAATAGAAGACCATGTGAAACCCTGCAAAGCTCAGATCTTGAGCTTGCTGTGGCCCTGGAGCATTGTGTCCCCCAGGTGATAATGGCACAGAGCCTTCTCCAAGCCCCTGATGATGTTCCACAATGACTCTGTATCATCTGTGTGGATGGGGAGGTTATCGCTGTCCCTCAGATGGGCAGAAAGTGGGAGTGGTCTGTGTGCCAGTATCCCGTCTGTTCAGAGTTTCCCAGCCTGGAAATCATTATAAACGGTCCCAGGACAGGGCAGCTCATGGTCATTGTTTTCTTCAGCTGAGTCACTTGGGAGAGGTTTCTTTCCCAGTCCTGCTTGTAGCTCTTACCTCTGCTGTGGAGCCCGCTCACCCCACTGGGCATAACAAAGCACTTGTACTTCATATAAGTCAAAAACCCCATTGCCAAAAACTCAGTGCCTTTAAATAAGAAGTTGTGAGGATGAAGGTGACAGAAGTATAAACAGGATTTTCTCTTCTGTTTTAGATGCTTAAACATCTGGGACTGCAGCCTGAAGGGCCTCCCCTTCCCCCTGCTGCTGTGCTCTCCATAGTCAAGTACCCAGAGGAGAGGTTGGGCTCTGCAGAGCGTGTGGAGCCCTTCACCATTGTGGCACCAGAAGGTGCTGCTATGGAAGACAATCTGGTGGGTGCTCCAGTTGTGCTGGCACTGAAGGTGCCGGGGCAGGGACCAGGCTGGATGGGGGCATAGGGGACAGGTTGGATGGAAAAGAATCATTGTAGAGAGGTTGTGAAGATGTGATGGGGCCCCGTGTCTGTAGGTCTCCTTTCTGTCAGGGGTGGGACAAAAGAGAGAGCTCTGCTGGAGACAGAGCAGTTCTGTAAGACAAGAGGTAAAAAATTACTTAAATCATCAGTGTCCTTTGAGTAGAGGGTCCTGAGTGAGAAGGGGTGTCCTAGGCAAAACACCGATAAAGAAGACCAACTCCATGGGCAGGTGGACTTATTTATTCTCCTGTTGGTGAACAAAACCTCATTTTGCTTTTCAGGATGGGGATGTCTCAGGGCTCACCTCTCCCTCCCTTTTCTCTCTCCCCTTAGGCCAAGGCCCCAGATGTGAAGGGCAGTTCTACCAAGGGCCAACCAAAGACGGGTAAAGTGGTCAGCAGAGACAGCTCTTCAAATGAGAACCTGATCTCCACACAGAGAAGAAAAAGTCCCCGTGATTCCTTTGCAACAAGATCCAAAAGTATGCTGAAAACTGCCTCAACCCCTACAGAATTCCTCAGGTGAGCTGCGCGGGAGGAAGTGATGCCTCTGCTTCTTGGTCCTCTTGCCAAACAAGGTCCATCGTCCCCAGCGACCCTGTGCCAGTTCCTCCATGGGATGGCGAGTGCACCCTCCTTGTTTCATTTGCTCCTTGTCTGAAGCCTCCTCTTTACCTGCCAGGCTGAAACGGTACTGGTGGATAGTCCCTGCCCACGGTGAGGTGGAACTGAAGGTCCACTTCTCCACCAAAAAGCCAGGGAGGTTTGAGCAGACCCTGAGGTTTGAGCTGGTGCAGACGAAGCGCCAGTACGAGCTGCCCTGCAGTGGCACCGGCCTGTACCCCAGCATCAGCCAGAACCCTCGGTAAGGCTTGTGGGAATCTACAAAATGTACAAAATGTAGCATCGGAATGCTCACTGTGATTGCACCTGCTGCCAAGGCAGTCATTAAAAAGCATGCTGCCTTGAGGTTGCCCAGCATCTCTTCCTGTGCTGGGAGCTGGGAAGGCAGATGGTACCTCAGCCACCAGGAAGGGTTATGGCTTTCTGACTACATTTCCTACTTGAAGCATCTCATAGCTCCTCCTTCCCACTTTCTCTGCCCAGGCTGGTGTTTCCACAGTGGAGGAAAACCATGAAGGAAGATGAAATCATCTTCAAGGAATATGTTGAGAGCACAAAGCAATTCCACTTTGGACCGCTGCCGTGTGGGAAATCAAGAGAGTGGTATGTGCTCCCTGCTGGGCCTTGTCCTTTTCTGGAAATGCCTGGAGAGACAGGCTGTCCTGGTGGCACAATCCAGGGCACTGTCCTGGGAGACACATGGGTTGGAAGGACCACAGGTGTGTGAACTTGAGCAAATAAGAGGCAAATGAGCCTTGCAGGAGCTGCTCTGCCTACACAGTGGGTGCCTTGGTGGCCGCCTTGGTGGCCAGAACCGCGTGCTGCTGCCAGTGCAAAGGTGACTTGGGGGGCAGCTTTTGTCCCCACCCCACATCTCAGCTTCACCCCTTAGGAGATGAACTTTATGGTGGTTTTTGAAGTGCTTTGAGCTCTGCAGGTAGCCTGATTGAGCAATTATTCTGTAGATGGTTTTGTAAACTTTTCAATAATCTGTATTCATTAATAAGATTTTATTATTGACTTGCCAATAGGTGTTGGAGGTAATGTACAGCAGGAA
>NW_005054838.1:28060-39611 GCF_000277835.1 Geospiza fortis
GCAGGAATTACATTTTCCTGTAATGATATTGCATCCTCACTGCTGGATAAAGTCTGCCTAAACACCTTGTCACTGAAGCTATTGTGTATTTCTACTTTTACTATCACTTTTTTTTAATGACATTTAACATTGAGTTCTTGTCTCTGTGGGAGCTCTGAAGGGCTAGGGCTATTTTGACAACCCAAGTAAATGAAATCAAAATGGTTTAAAAAACAGACAATCATTAGCCAGGTTGATGGATGGTCTGGGATTTCTATTTGCCTCTTTAACCCTTTCACTCCAAAGTACTTTCCACGCCTGAGAGAAGGGTCATTTCTTATCTTTTTTTCATTCCTCTTGGGAATTGATATTTTATATTTCTTTCTCAGACTTTGAGCTAACCCATGAAATCCAAAGCAGTTTCATGACTTTTATGAAAGAAATTAGCTAAACTCTTTTCTCAAAAGCCTTTCTTTATACCCTGCAGGGAGCGCACCCCAAGAAAGAAGGGGAAAGATCCCATGTGCCTGGTGTACTGTTATTTTTCTAGGCATCTTTGAATTTACATTGTATTAAAAGCTGTTGAATTGGCCTGAGCATCATCAGGCTTCTGGTCTGGAGGCACTAGGTCCAGGGGAAGGCATCAAAGTAAGGCAAGGATGAGCACATGCCCATGCCCCTGACTGGGATCCATTTCCCTCACTTGTTTGTTAGAGCGGGGTCTTCCAGCACTGCTTCCTCAGGTGCACACAGTGCTCTCTTTGGTGTGTGGCAAAGGCAACAGTCTGCTCTGCAGCCTTTTCCCTTTTTGTGGACAGGTACAAGGCCCAGAACTGTCCCAGCAACTCAGAGAATCTAGCCATCCTCAACAACTCCCCCGGGGACGTGGAGGTCCAGTTCTCCTTTGAGAATGCTGGGGAAGCAGAGACATTCCTTTTGGACCCTCCCAATATGACACTGAAACCAAAGGAGAAGCAGGTGGGAGAAGGGCAGGCCCAGCAGGTACCACAGGAGTGCCCAGGGGCTGCTCCTGGAAACAACACCCTACTGCCCATGGCCTGGCAGCTTGGTGGGCTGGATGACCTTGTTGAGGCCTTCTCCTTGTCACAAGATAGTGGCACCATTGATCCCTGCTCAGAGTTTGAAGTGACACTGCATTTCAAGGCTGAGCACATTGGCAGCATTGAGAAGACCCTCCAACTAGAGGTGAGAGGGACTGTGCTCTGCCTGGCAGAGCAGGGCACAGTGAGCAGCCATGTGCTCCTAGGGACAGAGTCAGGAAGAGCTGCACCTGAGAGAGACAAGGGTGCTGTGACCCCAACTTCTGCCTCTGCACAGCATTTGCCAGAACATGCAGTACATCCACATCCCCCCAGACAAGCAGACACTGCATCCTGAGCCTCTACCGCAACTACCTTGTCCCTTTGAATGGTTGAAGGTTGTTGTCTGGTTGTACAGACTGTAGCGTGATCTCTACATTCCTCCTGGACTTTGTCTGAAGCTCTTGCATATTGCAACAAACTCTCCTCCTGGGATTTTGTTCCCCATGGTTTAGGGGCTGCATTTCAGACAGGCTGCTAGATGATTGGAGAGGGTTGTCAATGCCACCTGCTCTGAGACACCTCACACTTCTTGTGGTTGTTCTTACACCCCTGTGCCTCTCAAGGATGCTTTAGCAGCAGCATTCCCTGCTGCAGGAGTGCAGAGTTGGGCTGATAGGGTTTTTTACTGCAGCAGAGTCCCACTGGGGCAGCCTATGAGAGGAACAGCTTAGCAAAGCTTGGGAGTCCACCAAGCTTGTGAAGCCAGGGAGGCCATAGGGGAAGCAGCCAGCAGAGACAAGGACTTTTTAAAAGAATAATCTGAACAGTGTTTGTTTCTTGCTGCCTCAGGTTTCAGATACAAAAAACATCCTGAGGATTGTTCAGGCTGAAAACATCAAAATCTCTGCAGAGGTCTATGATGTTTCTCTGAGCATCGACATGCCTGAAGGTCAGTGGATGCCTTCCAAACAAAGCAATCCAGGTGCACTGCATTACCTTGGGAGGTGGGCAACCAAAGCACATGGAACGGGATGGGATGGGATGGGATGGGATGGGATGGGACAGTATGCAAGGAAGGCATGGATACATAAAGCACATACCCTGCAAGCTGTGTGGAATAAAGCATTGTCAGGCCTCTGACAGCCTTAGGTCTAGCCCTTCTGAACTTTGAAGCTTCATGTGCAGATTGGATCTGGGGGCTTTGAAACAAACAGTGAGTGAACAGGCAGTTGGCAACCCCCACAGGCTCAGCACAGCATATAAAGTAATTGGATTTGTGCTTGGGAGCGAGGAAATGGAAGCTGAGCTCCTTAGCTACTAAGCCTGCAGATATTTTGAGTAAGAAGAGAAAGGGCAGACAAGTAGCTGGAAAACACTTTCAGGAACAGAACTGAAAAGGGTTGAAAAGGGTTTTGTGCTGAGACTTCCATGTAGCTTGTGACCTGGTGTATTCTGCAGCAGCTCACAAATACTGTGTTTGACCTCGCTCTGTGGGTTTTCTGCAGGTCCAGATGGAAGCTTGGAATTTGGAACCATTAATGTCCTGGATAACGTGAAGAAAGTCCTGAGGGTCAAGAACAAAGGGGTATACAACATTGAGTACAGGTGAGTCCAACTGCCTGGTAGTGAGCATTTCCTCAGGTTCCCAGGCCTGCATTTGCCCTCTGTCAATGGCTAGAACCTGTTTCCATGCTGGCTACCTCGCGGTAAATACAAAACCTGGGCTCTCTAATCTCAATTATTTTACCAGAGAATCCAGGCCACAAAGCAGCAGTTCTTCACAGCTCAGCTGGAGCCCAAAGGAGAAAATGCAGAAATTTCAGGCACTGAAATGCTGAGATTCATTGCCTTTCTTTGATGGTCACCTCCTTTTGCTTTCTGAGACTCAGTAAAGGAGTGAATGAAAAATTTCAGTCTCAAGGTTTCTTGCAGTAATCTTTGATTGTCTGCACTCTCTGTCAAGATCCAGGACTCCCTGAGCAGAGTTGGACTCTCCCTTTTCTGTTTTTTCTGGTCCTATGCAAAGTCCTGGCTGTGTTGGTGGCACCTGTACTTTTAACTGCAGAGATCTCTATTCCTTCCCTTCCTCTCCAGGTTCACGCTGAAGGGTGCAGATCCCAGGATGCGAGACCTGGCATCCCACTTCACTGTTGTGCCTCAGTCGGGCGTGCTGCTTGCCTCCCAGCCTGCTGTGAATGTTGAGATGATCTTCCACCCTACAAGTGAAATCTTCCTCAAGAACAAACCCATCCTGTACTGCCAGGTGAGCCGCCTGGGCCGGGCTGCATTATCATATGGTGTTTTGGGAGCACAAACAGGATAGGCGTCTAATGGAAGGAGGGCTTTAACTGGAGAATCCTCTCTCCTACATACACAAACAAAGTCTTTCAAAACCATTTGGGAGGCTTCCTAAGTGGAGCTGAGAATCTGACTCTGGAGGAGGTGTTTAAACAGGGAGGATAAACTGATGGAGGCCTGGGATGGAGGCTGGGGACTGGGGTAGAGGCTGGCCTCTTAGCTTTGTTTACCACCCTTCCTGTGGACACAGGTGATAGATGCCAGCTCAGGTCGAGGAGGCCAGGCTGTTGCCAACATCCCAGTGAGGGTGTCAGCAAAAGCCGAGTACAGCAAGTACAGCATTGAGCCTGCCTCACCCATCGACTTTGGAGCCATGGTCAAGGGCACCAAGAAGACCCAGACTGTCCTGCTGGAGAACAAAGGCATGCTCAACTTCAAATTCCGAATCTGCCAAGCACCCGACCTTGCATCTGCATTGGAAAGCAAAAGGTATAAGAAGCCCTGCACCACCCTTCCTGTCTGAGGAGGCACCATCCCACAGCTGGTGTGTGGCAGGCAGCCAGGAGACCTGGGCTAGCATGTGTTTGCATCCCTGGCTTGGGGAGAGGAAGCAAAAAAACCACCTCAGTATCCCCGTGTGTAGTATGAAGCTGGTGACAGAGCTGCCCTGTCCAGCAGTGGGAGCTGCAGGCTGCTCTCTGGGAGCCATCAGGAGCAGGAAGGCTTTCTTCTCTGAGGAGGAAGGCCAGCTCTGGCCTCAGAGGAAGGCAGGGGAGCTCAGCATGACAGACACCTCTGCTTTCTTCTCTTAGTTCAAAGGAAGGGGAATCTGCTCCATCGGCTACAAAGCGCTCAATGAGACGGAAATTGAGCTCGTCGAGACAGGTGGGTGACTCCTGCTCCCCAGCAATGCTGCTGCAGGGGATGTGACAAGATGCTGCTGTGCCCAGGCTGGGGGCTCATCGCCACAGGGTGGGACATGGTCTGCAGGATGGAGTCCAGTATCTGCTCAGTCCCCCTGGCAGTCCTGTACTCTGGCTCTGACCTGGAGTTGTGGGGTCAACAGAGGGGAGAAGGTCCTGTGTTTGGTAGCTGCTAGCCAGCATAGGTCTGTGAACACCACAGAAGAAAAACCATCCCCCACTGAACTCGCAGTCCACAAAGCTCCGACAACATTGCTTTTTCTTCTTCCCAGTCCCCTACCTCTCTCCCATCAGTTCTCAGCTATTTCTGCTCTCCTGTGTTACCTCTGGAGGTTGAAGGACCACCACTACCAGCCTCACTCTTTACACTCAAACTCCTTTCTCTCTGCCGCTTGGGACAGGCTTGCAGCTCCTCTTGGTTTGTTGCTCTCAGCCTGTGGCTGCCTTTGGGCCATGGAGTCATCCTTCCCTGCCCTGGGACTGGCTGCCTGGGCCCAGCTGGAGACCAAGGCAGCACATACTCTTTGCTGGGGTGCTCAAGGCACAGCTCTTAGCCATCAGCTTCTCCTGGAATTTTTTCTGCAGGCTCACCTCAATCTTGGCGTGTTCACGGTGTTCCCCTGCTCTGGCTCCATCCGTCCGCGGGGCCAGCGAAAGATCACAGTGGAATGCCTCGCAAGGCAGGAGGGGACATGTGAGGAGCAGCTCTACATTGACATCACGGGCACAGACCCCAAGGACAATCCCCTTGGCATTCCCTTCACCCTGATTGCCGAGTCCTGCCTCCCAGGTACATACTGCCCACGGTGCCTTTGGTCACGCCTGCTCCTGATCAGCACCTCAACTTGCTGCTTGGATAGAGAGGCACGCTAGCCCTGGTGTCCCTCCTTAAAATCCTCAGAGGTTCCAGCCCACTCTGAGTCCACCAGGAGACTCATCCCTCCCAGGCTGAGAGGGATGCATGGAAGAATAAAAGGAATGCAATGCTCTCTAAGACTGAGGTTGACTGAGCTCCATCCTCACAGCCAGCTCCCCCACCCAGGGCTGGGTTTAGCAGTCACCCAGGCAGAAAGGGCTTATCAAGGCTTCTGAGAGGCCAGCAGGGTCCAGATAAATTCATCAGGGATGCTTCTCCATGCTCATCCCTCTGGTGTGTCCACAGCACTTGTTGAGGATGTCGCGTCAATCTTCAAGGAGTACCCGATCTGCAGCAGCGCCGACCTCGACCACAAGCTGCAGTCGGTGAAAGGCACCGGCCTGTTTGTCAGAAATGAGAACAGATTCATCTTCAGCAAGGTTCAAGTTGGGCGAGAGACTGAAGCTCATTTCAATATCTACAATGCAAGCCGTTTGCCATGTGATGTGGTCCTCTCCATCAAACCCCTGCCTGGAGAGGTAAGAACAGGAGGCCAAGGTGGTGGTTGCCCTCTAAGGGCCGGGTGAGAGCCTGTTTTGTTCTCCAGATGCATTGCTTCCTATGGCCCAGACTAGGCTAGCTCAGTGCAGGTCAAACTGCAGGGGAGAGCAGCAGAGCCAGGGAACAGTTGTGTGGAATTCTGCATGTCTCGGGCAAGGTTTGGCTCACACCTCTGGGTCTTTGGTGGGAGAAGTGAATCCTTCGGAACCTCTCTTGGAAGCACACGCAGAGAGGGGCAGTTATGAACTGACATGCCAGGGCTCAAAGCAGAACATTTCCTTAGGCTCCCCGGCTTTTCCTTCTCTTTGAAGGCCAGTTCTAGATTATTTGCAGAGTTTTCCATTAAGTGGCCACTTCCCATATATGCTGGGGCAGCTGCCAGCACTCAAACCACACCAGGGTCAGCATTCCCTGGGAGGGAGGGAGCCTGCCCAGGGAAGTAGGAAGGAAGACACAGTGTCTGGGGCTGCTCTCAGAAATGCATTTATTAATAAAACTGTGTCATGTTGAAAGGTGTTTTCTCCTAACACTGCTCTCTGGGTTCCCCCAAGGAAAAAAGCTCGATCAACAACATTTTCAAGTTATATCCAGTCAAGATGTCCATTCCTGGCTCATCCTGTGCCGTTGCTACAGTGACCTTCACCCCACCAGATGAGCAGAACTACCACTGCACTTTCAAGGCTTCCCTTGTCATCCCAAAAGGGTAACTGACCCTGTCAAATATTGGGGGAGGCCTCACTGATAGTTGCCTCTCCACTGGGAAGGCACAGACCTCTTGTTAGCTCTAATGCTTTCAGTAGCCTCTTCAGTAGGCAGAGAACTTGGCATGAGATCGCCTGGGAGGCAGTAACTGTTAGAGCAGAAGAATGAGGCTGATGGCTTAGCCTGTGTGAGGAACTATGAAGACAGGGAAGTATTAGGTAGCCAACTGGAAGTTACTGAGATGTGCTGCAGCTGAGCTGGGGGTTTCCAGCAACAAAGTCTTAGATGAAGCAGTTCCTGTGCCAGCAAGTCAGCAGTCACATTTTCATCTTTGTTTCTTTAAAATTAAGTGATCCTCTGTGACTCCCTGGCATTCATTAAGCTATTTTATGTGAGTGGTTGGAGCTGGTATGAAAGAGGAGCCCAGTTCCTCTGCCCTGGGACCTGTGGAGTGGGGCTTTGACCTGTCCTTCCTCAGCCCTTTAGTGGTTGAATTGGAACAAGTCTAATTGCTAATAAGCAATTGCTTTTTTACTGTTCTTGGAAAAGATCTTTACTGATAGTGACAATGATTTCTTTTTGCCTTCTTGCTTTTGTACTACTTTCATGCTGTGCTTTTTCTTGTTGCATGTCTCATCTCACTGCAGCCAAGGGATTTGCCATATCTCATCTGGTGCCTCCTTATTTACCTGTTGTACTGCATGATTCAATTAAGTGAAATTATTTTGAACTGTTATTGTGGAAGGCTCAGGCTCTTTGGAGCAGGTTCCTCTTGTGAATGGCCCTGAGTGGACTGGGAAGAGGCTGGTGGGGGGCTGTGTTGTGGGGTACAGGAGCACCAGGCAGGGAAAACACTGTGGGTGGCCCTTGCCCAGTGAGAAATGGGGTCAGTGCCAGCTGAAATTGTTTCTGTGCCTCTCCTGCAGCTCTGTGGAAGGTAAACTCCAAATCCTGACCTTTACCATCAGTGGGAAGGGGCATGAGCCGCAGCTGACAGTTGTGTGCCCAAGTGCTCACAGCAAGAGGGGAAATGCCATGCTGTGCTTCAAGAGGCTCCAGCTGGGGGATTCAGAGATGCTGCCCCTGGTCGTCTGCAACAACGGCATCGTACCTGTCAAGGTGAGGAGGACCTGCTCAAGGAATGGTCTGGTTTGGGAACAAGTGCTTGTAGCACAGGGGAAGGGTCCCAAAATACATGGCAGACCTGGGAAGAGGTGTCAGAAATTCTTTTTAAACAAGTGACTGACGTCTCTTCTCCAAGAAGGGAGTTGTTGGAAATTATCCATCCAGTCTGTCTTCTTGAAGTTGAACACAAGAAAGATGGTGAAGTATTTTCCCCCTGTCTCTCAAGTCACCTTTTTTTCTCATGGACATGTGCAATTTCCTGGTTCCATTAGATTGTATTTGATCCCAGTTTACTACATTTTAAGTAAACCTAGTGGTGGTTTAATTACATTCTGCTCATTACTTTCTGTGCTGTTTGGCTCTGTGTCAGTTCTATCCAGATGCCTCTGAACGCCCTTTTTTCCCGGCTAGTTTGACTTAGGTTTTGTTAAGTTTTGTTAAGTGCTGTTTGTAGTGGGAGAGGTGCTGTGCTCCCACTACAAACAGCGAGACCAGCAGCACTGCGGTGTCAGTCCCCGTGCCACCCTGTACTCACACCAGCATCATTGTGCTCTGGCTTCCCTTTTCTCAGTTTATGTTACGCCTGGAGGATGAGCATGGAGCGTTCTCCTTGAGAGGCAGGGCCTCCACACTCGAGATGTTCCACTCTGGAGATGTGGAAGAGGACTCCACTGGAAACGGTAAATTCATTACCCATGAAGTGTGATCATGCACAGAGGGAAAACGTGTGCCCTGCTCTTGGCTTCTCTGAGCAGCAGCCACATGTTAGGCAGATTCTTTCCTTGGGCTCTCTGCTCCCCAGTCATTCTTGGAGACTTTTTGCAGGGTCTCCTCCTAGCAAGTTGTAGGAAATTCTTCTGTTCTTCTAGACATGGTGGGTTGAGCTGCGGGGCACTGTCACTACCTCAGTGGAGCCTCTGAGGTATTTGCTGCACATGGGATGGTACCAGCCTGAGCAGACACAGCCCTTGAGCACACAGACAGCCGGCAGAAGCCAAAAGCACTCTTTGGCTCAGCTTTCCATATGGCTGGTCCTGGCGGGATGCACATGGAATGAGGGCTGGGCATCAGCCTGAGGTTAAGCTGCTTAAGTGGTGCAGTGTCTGGAGGTGGCAGGCTTGTGAACATAGCAAGAGGGTCTGGAACTACTGGAGGTAGAACCTGTGCTTAGAAGGCAGCTGGTTTCAACGTCTTATTCCTCATATATCCTATGGAAATGTTTCCTCAGTACAGCTGTACTACTTTTACTGTGATTTCCATTGCTGTGCAGAGAGCAAGCCCCCAGAGAAGCCCTTCTTCCTTCTGCATCGCGGGCAATCAGCAGAGTTTGATGTAACTTTCAAACCCACTCTGGCTCAACATCTGGAAGGGAAGATTCGTGTATTAGTGGGGGACACCGACTCTAACAAGACCCTAATAGAGCTGGTGGGTGAAGGCCACAAGGACGAATTCACCCTCGATGGACTAGAGGAAGACACACAGGAGAGGACTGCTGAGCACAGTCTGAAGAAAGACATCACTGATGGTAAGAGAGGAGAGGCTGTGAAGGTGGAGCAAGGAAGAGGAAAATGTCTGATCATGTGTATCCTCCCTCTAGCCAGGCCTGGGCTGTCACCCACAGGACTTGGTGGCCCAGGGGCATGGCAGCCATGCTTGCAGAGCAGTGTGTGCTGTGCTTAGGGATGTGTCAGGGCGTTTCCCTGGAAGTGCTGGGGTGGGGAACTCCCTGGGGAACTCCCTCCAGAGGGAGGAAGGCTTGGAGCAAGGAGGCATTGAACAGGCAGGTGTCTGTGCATGTGAGGGGGCAGGTGGAGCTCCCTGCATGCTGAGATCCTTTGCTCTCCTCCCTAACAGCTTTCAAACTGAATCACATCCAGTTTGGGGACTGTCGTGTCAGGAAGACTTGCTGCAGGACCTTCACCATCACCAACCACGCCCAGACAAATGTCATGCGCTTTGAGTGGGAGGCAGATGCCGCATTCCAGTTCTTCCCCGGGGTGAGCATGGACTGCTCTGCCTTTCCCCATTGCTCAAGCCCTGTCCTGGTGTTCCCGGGAGCTGGCAGGGATCCCTCACAGTGACAGCCCATTCCAGTGCCATGTAGGAGATGGAATCCCTGGCTTGGCTGGGCCAAAGCTGCCAGTCTTGCAGAAAAGGCTTCATGTTATGGGAGGCGGCACCTTCTGTTCATACTTTTGTCTGCCAAACTTCACATAAATCCACTGTGAGGTGTCCTTTCCTGCTCATCACATTGGTCCCTTTTGCTGTCAGTCCTGCCCTTGGCAGTGCTCCCAGTTTGGTCTTGACTCCCTGATTCTCCCTAGGTGGGACACCTCCATCCTGGCTGTACCAAGGGCATCACAGTGACCTTGCGTTCAGATGTCCCAGCCACATTCAGGAGGCACCTTGTGAAATGTAAGGTGACCAAGATCAACTTCGAGGTGCCAGGAACAAAGGTTCCAGACTGGGATGACCAAATGTTCATTGTCCCATGGAAGAGTACCACCAGGATAGACCCGGGACACAAATTTCCTAGAATGCAGCAGGTAAGAAGCAAAACGGCAAAAAAAGCCAACCCAGCTTTTACAAAAAGAGCCACCATAACACCATCACTGCTAGCTGAGCATCTCCTGCTTCCTCTGGACATTGGACAGCCATGAGCTTCACCAGCAGTGCATTCCAGGGAGAGGTGGAAGCACAGTGACCAGATACATTCACACAAGACAGGGAAGCCTTTTGACAAGACACCTTTAGCCGCACACAACTATCGGTCTATGCCACAAGCACAAGTGTAGCAGCCCATGTTGAATAGGTGTCTTGGTTTCGGTTTGCCAATTTGAGATTCCACCAGCATTAAGATTCCCGGCCCAATGCACCAAAGAGTGTGGCAGGCTTCGGTGCTGGCCAATCGCCAATGCACTCACTTCCTGCTGTGAGATAGGATTAGGAGAAAGGCAAAGCAGGCTTAAAACTTTAAAAGGGTATAAAGAAAATTTTATTAAAGGTAACTGAAGAAAAAAAGTGAGAATCAAACCAAACCCTTCAGAACACTTGTCCCCCCACAACCTTTTCTTTCCCACTAACAATGTAAAGAAACAAAACATCAAATTTCTATTTACTTTACCACCTCAAAAATAGTGTTTCTTCAGTTCACCTAGGGAGAGAAGTCCCTCTTGTTAAGGTTATGGAGACTTCTCCACAAGAGGAAAAAACACTTCTCTCGTGGCTCTCCATTTCATCACGAACAACAGCCACCTGGGGGCAGAATCTGCTATCATGAAGCCCCTCCCATTTTCCATCAGCCTTCCCACAGCTTGTTGATGGGCCATGTTGACTTATGGGGTATTGTTTTCAAGATAAGCTGTTCAAAGGCAAAAGTTCTTACTATCTATCTCTAAAATCATCTTCATCCCTGGGAACAGGGATCTTCTGCTGGGGGCACAGACTACTCTTCTCTCCTTCTCTGTTCAAACTTCTCATTGTATCACAGCTACTTTAACATGGAGGCCTTTGCTTGATATCAATTGAACACTTTCATTTCCCCATAGTTTAATGCGTTACAGGGAAAAAGAGTCCTTCGCCGTATATTACAAGAGGATTTTAGCTTAAAAACAAGGCATCTCCTCAGCCCTCCCATCTGGGACTTGACTTCTTCTTCACTGACCATGATGTCTTCATTCTGTTCCTTTACATGCACCTTGTTCCTTTCTCTCACTCGAGGGAGGATTGCAGTATTGAAAGGGTTAACATCCCGCCTGGAGCCCGGTCGGCCTGGGTGCTACAGACGGCGGGAGTTGTGGTTAGGGAAGCGGCTGGGATCGAATTAGCCAGGCCAGAACTCAGCAGGCTTCTCCTTCCCCGTGCCCGATGGCTGTGGGCAACTTCCACGGGAGTAAAATCCCGGCACCAGCCCGGGGCTGCTGCCGGGGCCCGGCGGGTTCGGCTGGGCCCCGGGCTGTGGGGGGCTGTAGCGAGCAGTCAGATGTTGGCAAGGCCGCTCCATCCGGCCCCGCGGCACCTCCCTCTCCCTGCCCGGCAGCCGACGCTGGGGGCCGGCAGGCGGG
>NW_005054838.1:39623-41608 GCF_000277835.1 Geospiza fortis
GAAGGTCCCTGCTTTCTTTCGTCTTTACATGTGTGTTTCACAGAGGCGTGTGCAATTTCTACTGGATGGAAGTTTTGCGTCACTTCCCTACATTTCCTCTCCTTCCAAACCATGACAATAGGAGACAATGTTTTATGATTTTATTCCGTTTTATGGTGTTAGAAATATCTTCATCTGATTTGATGCCTTTTCACCAACAATGAGTTAAGTCTGCTGAACTCTGTCTCTTCTTTTGCAGTGGAGAGAAATACACTTCTCCTGCATATGCTGGTGAATTCCAAGTTTTGTCTGAAAGGGTACCAGAGAATTTGGTTGTGGTCTCTATTGTGTGGGATATCTCATCATGGAGTAGCCCAGGCATTGTATGACAGTATGGAGGAGTCTGGAGAAGGATCATCTCCAGAGACTCTTGCTTTTGTCATTATTGTCAAACACACTAATCTTGGGTGAAGGTTCTTTCTGAGTTTCTGGGCCATTTTAAGGCCTCTAAACCATCCTCTTTTCTATCAGAACATCTGTGGTTGGAGACTTCCTTAGTGAGATCTTTCACTTCCCAAAATGCCCATCCCCAGCTCCCAGCAGTGGCTGTTGCTCCAGACATGACATCTGGAGAGCACTTTCTCCTAAGACAAGAAGGGAAAGGTGCTTTCTACAACTCTTCAGTCTTGGGGTTCTCCATCCACAGAGCTGCAGCAGGGGAACTTAATCCTAATTTTGAGGCCTGCTGGATTTATAGGGGACCAGGATAAAAGCCAGTTCCTCTACAAGGTTGAAGTACAGGGACTGGAATGCAGCTGTAGTCTCCATGGGTATATTAACAGCTGTGGTAGTGACTGCTTTGAGCAGTGGGTAGAAACAGCTACTGTAGCAGAACAGTCCTAATTTTGTCATCTTTCCAGAGAAGTAAAAGTGAATGGTGCTTTCTAGTCCCTCTGTGAGGCTGATCTTGGAGGCTAAAAGATTGCCCTTCTCAGCCCGACTTTCTGGGCTCTGCTCAGTGATTCCTCCCTCCTCTGTTTGCAGGTGGTCGAGATAGCCGTGGAACCGGCTCACACTGTGGTGGAGGAGAGCAGCCAGGAGGTCGAGGTGTACCTCAGTGCTGTTGTTGCCTACACCCAGTTCAAACTGAGCACGACCATGGTTCAGTTCAGTGATACCTTGCCCTTCCAGTCAAGGACAGCCACGTGAGTGCTGGAGGCCAGGCAGGGCCCTGCGGGTGGGAGCTGCCTTTGCCCAGGGCTGGCCCAGTGCCTGCTTCCCAGAACTCTGCCCCAGCCCAAACCAGCACAGGCCCTTTTACGTGCACGCAATGCCAAGCAGGAGATGGTGGTCAGGAGAGATTCAATGCTGCCATACCTTTCTCCTGAGAACAGCCATGGGTTTGCTTTCACTGCATGTCACCTGTCCTCATCTGCTCAAGAAAAACTTTGCAGTCAAACCAAGACCTAAAGTAAGAGTAAGCACCTTAGCTTCAATGTCCTGGGCACCATGTTGGCCCTTTCCTCTTAAACTTCCAGACTTTGAAATACTTTCTTGGGCCACCCAGGACAGCAGTCTGAGCATGGCAGGGTTGCCTGGGGAAGAAGATGCTCCTCAGCAGAAAGTGGCACCAGGAGTCCATCAGACAATATTACTGTACTATTTGCTTTATACTTATTGGACTTTATTTTTATTCCTCTTTCTTGCTTTTCAGTTTCAGTATGCACAACACAGGGGAGGTAGCCCTGGAATACTCCTGGGAGAAAGCTGCAGAGAGTGAACCAGTGAAGAAGCCGTACTCAACCACTCTGATGCGTAAGAGCATTTCTCTTGGTAGCTGAGGGCCTGGGGAAAAGACCCTGCCACTTCACTGCAAAACATGAATTGCTTTTTCATCCTTGTCCCCACATCCACTTTCATCAGCATCTCCCCAGCTGCAGCTCTGGAGAGTTTTCTCCTTGTCCCCCTCTGCCTTTCAGCCCCTTCTGTTCTTGCCCTGCCCCTTC
>NW_005054838.1:41859-47530 GCF_000277835.1 Geospiza fortis
GAGACCCTGCTCCCAGATGCTCTATTTCCTGCTAGAATAAAGGACTTGGCCAGAGATGCTCCAAGTGCATCCCAGCTCTCTCCCACCAACCTGCAGCAGGAGCAGAGCTGCTGGGAACACAGGATTTTGTCTTTGAAAGGTGTCCTCCTCCTCCCTGCAGGTCGGTTCCTCTGCGATGATACTGTAAAGCATCGCAGAAAGCTGCTGCGTCTTTTCTGGTGGGAGCAGGACCATCCTCATGAGAAGCCTCCTAAAGCGCAGCACCTGCGGCAGCCCACCAAGCAGCAGCAGGGCTCCGAGCAGCAGCAGGAGCAGCCTCAGCAGCAGGGCCGCTCCAAGAAGCTGCGCCGCTCAAAACAAAAGCACCTCTCTCCGCAGCGTGCCACTTCTTCCCTGGAAGTCTTTCCAAATGTTATCTATGACCTGTTCTCCATCAGCCCCTACCGTGGCACCATTGCTCCTGGCCAGAAGCAGACCTTTCACCTGCAGTTCTCCCCAAAGCACGCCGGGAATTTTAAGACCACCCTGCTGTGCAGGTGGGAAGCATCTTCACCCTTGCCAACTCCTGCTTCTGATGGGTGTCACTGACTCACAGGGTGGGACAGGGTGGAAGGGAGCACAGTAGGTCATCTGGTCCCACCTCCCTGCTCAGGTGGGCTCATCCCAGAGCACATGGCACAGGGTTGTATCCAGAGGGCTCTGCAATAATTTCAGTGAGGGACACTCCACACCCTCTCTGGGCTACCTGTCACCTGCACAGGAAAGAAGTTCTTCCTCAGCTTCAGATGGAATTCCCTGTTCAGGTTCTGCCCATTGCCTCTTGTTCTACTGCTGGGCATCACCAAGCACAGCCTGGTTCATGCCCTAACACCCTCCCTTCAGTCCCTCTGACTGGGATGGGGAGGTGGGAGACAGGCAGCCCAGAGAGGTGGCAGAAGCACCCACAGGAGCATAGAAAGATCATCATCTGGCCTTGGTAGGGAGGCACTGGGAAAAGACACTGCATGGAAGAGTAAGCTCCTGGAGGGTTGCTGTCGGTTGCTCTGGGTCTGGATTGAAGGCACTTGAGATGGTAGTTCATGTTTGGACTCAGGTGTTTATTATTTTTTATCAATAAAGCAGTCTCACAACCACGAGTTCAGCAGCTTTTCATTAGCAAGGCACAAAATGGGTAATTGTCTCTTGTTACAAGATCTTTTAAGACTAAACTCTCCAATTAAGAATGGACACCTAGATTATTTTCCCTTTTAACCCAATAACTGATCCCAAAGAGGCTGCAATGCAGACTTGTCAGTGCAATTACAATATGCCACCCAAACCCATGAAGAAGAAGCATGAAGAAGAAACTCAGGATGACAGCCTGTGTCCTCCATCTTTCTTCCATCTACAACATGCTAAAATCCCAAAACCTCCCTTCACCAGGGACCCCTGCAGTACCCTTTCAAGCTCCAGCGAAGACCTCCATCTTACCTTTTAGTTACCTAAGTTAATTAACTGTTTATTAGATTGATAAGTAATTGATAATTCTCAATTAATTGTTAATAAACAATTGTTAATAAATTGTTGATTGTCAGCTTGTCTTGGTTTGAAAGACAGATGTCTGCAGGACCTCTCTGGAATGGAGAATGTGACCCCCTTCCCTCCAAATTATTATCATTTTGAAATTAAGGGGCTTTCAGGCAAAGATATGGGAAGAGGAGTAACAGTTCTTTACCAGTATGTACAGCAAGGCAAACAAACAACACCACCGGCAGCAACAAACAGAACCAGATACCCGAGCACAGCTTTCCCTCAGCTGCAGGCACTTTCTTTTTGGTGTAGTTCTGGTCACAGCCAATCAGGGAAAGGAGGCAAATAAATAATGACTAAAGCAATTGCTTGAGAAATTTTAATTATTATTGAAGGCCCCAGAAAGTGACACAGCACTCGAGATGTGTCCTCACCAGTGCCCAGCACAGGACAATCACTGCCCTGATCCTGATGGCTACACTATTGCTGATACAGGCCAGGCTGCCGATTGGCCTTTTTCCCCAGCTGGGCACACCTGGGCTCAGGTTCAGTTGTTGTCAATCGGCTTCACAGCCCCCCCTAGCTGGGAGCTGCAGAGGGTTAGTGTGGCCAAAGTGTACAACCCAGCACTTGGTCCTGTTTAACCTCATGCCAGTGGGCTCAGCCCATGGATCCAGCCTGTCCAGGGCCCTCTGCAGCCTTCCTGTCCTCCAGCAGATCTGCCCTCTGACCCATCTTGGCATCATCCAAGGAAGGACACTGAGGATTTGGACCAAGTCCAGAGAAGAGAAAGGAAGTTGATTAAGGGTCTAGAGAATAAGTCTGATGAGAAATGGCTGAGAGAACTAAGGGAGCTCAGGAGGGCTCAGTCTTGAGCAAAGGAGGCCCAGGGGGGAACAATTGTCACTCTCTACACCACCCTGACAGGAGGTTGTAGTAAGATGGGGATTGGGCTCTCCTCACAGACAAGCAGTGACAGGACAAGAAGACACAGTCTTAAGCAGGGAGGTTAAGTTGGACATCAGAGGAATTTCTTCACAGAAAGGTTTCTTAAACATTGGAAGGCACTGCCCAGGGTCTCTGTTCAAAGACCAGCTGGATGTGGCACTCAGTGCTCTGGTCTGTTTGACAAGGTGGTGTTTGGTCCAAAGCTTGACGCAATGATCTCAGTGATCTCTTACAACCTAATTGATTCTGGGATTCTTTGAAGTTAACACCTGGTAAAGACAGAGAATCCTTTCAAGTTAAGTATGAGTGCTGGTTCAGGGCAAATTTGGGAGAGAATCCCCTAAGGGGTTCCTCTAGGAAGCAGATTCAATCAGCCTCTCCCCCAGCCAGTTCGGGAAAAATACCTCCTTGGAGAAAAGTGGGAAAACCTGTTTATTAAACAATAAAACCTAAACAATATTAAACAATAAAACCCCTTGTTACTCCAAAAGAGATGACAAACTGAAACAGTCCCTCCCCGGGTTGCAGTTCACCTCACTCAGGCTCTGATCAGTCCCTCCGGTGCTGGAAATGTCGCGGGCCAGGCCCGGCCCAGTGGGCCACAGGTGGAGATGCCGGTGCTCTGCTCGGTGTTCAGTCCAGAGCAGGTTTAACAGGTCCAAAGAAAAGTAAAAATAACCACAATCCAGGGAACTTTTTTGCCTCGGCTAGCTAGAACTAACTAAAACAAAGGAGAGCTCTGTCCCAGTGTCTGTCCATCTGCAGACAACACAGTCCAGGAGCAGGAACGTGGAGGAGTGAGTGCAGCGTCTGAAAACAAAACTCTGTGCTTCTTCTCTCCCCACTTCGCTCTTGGAACAAGTCTTAAAGGTGCAAAACTTATTATTCAGCATAAACAGAACAGACAATTGGGGATAAAAGCATCATATAGTCAACCTAGGACAGTATGATAAACCATAATGTTTTGTAAAAGGATTTTACAGGAGCTCACATGTTACCCTGGCCAATCAATATGATAGACATAAATCCCTAGAACTGTTAACTGTTCTCTGGCCTATTTATCCACAAAGCACACAGTATTCTACAGTTTTAGAGCTATAATGAATCTTTAAAATCATATTAAGGTGGAATCAAATAATAATTTAATTGCCAATAGCAAGAATCCTGTTAAATTGTTTGAGCAGGAAGAGTAAATCCACCTGCCTTTGAAGATTTCTAATAAAGCTAATGGTATAAGTTCTTCAGCAGCAATTGTTTGAGTTGTCTCTGGATATAACATACGGGTAATTTAACCATGATTTTCTTGAATGGTTCCTAAATTGCACTGTGTTTTCTTTATCATTGTGCATGTTTTCCTTAATTGTCTAGCTTGTGTGGGCAAGGACAAAATACACAAGATACAAATTCATGAAGAATTCAGGAGGTTCTGGATTGTTCATGCATAATCTGTGACCAAAGGCTCATGTCAGCCATACAGTGCAGTCTCAAGCTCAGCAAAAAGATTTTCAGCTTAGAAAAGCACTGTTTTTATAATAAAATGTTACCTTTATGTATATAGGAGCTATTTCTATGATGCCTGCCTTTGACTTGCCCTTGCATGGTTTAAATATAAGACACTCCAAATACATGCCAAAAGAACTCAGTCAGGTGACTCCAGCCTGAAGCAGGTATAGCAGTGCTCTGCCCAGAATCTGCTTATTAGTTTTCATGTGACATTCTCACGTGTTACAAGTTGAAAGTGAAGTCTTGTCTTGAATTAGTCTAATAAAACATTTTCCATTTGGAATAGAAAAGACCGTAATTCCAATCTTTTATGAAAGCCTTAGAAATTAACTTGGGAAGAATAAATAAAAGATCTTTTCATGTATGTAATTGGAAGAGAATTTTGTGTTCTAGCAGCTTCTCATGATTTATCTTAATGGTGGCAAATTTACTGAGATGACAAAGAGAGAAGCAAGGAATCTGCCTGCCTATATGTTTCCTCTTGTTCTCTAACAGTAGCTGCATCACTGGAAAATGTGTTGTAATGAGAATATTTAATTTTTCAATAGGAGAGTAAACTGTTTTCTAGAGTTCGGGATTGAGCCAAATGACTTTTAAAGCCCAGAAATTAAATTTTGAAATGTGTCAACTTAGATTCTAGCTTTGTTTTCAGCTGCTGCTGATGCAGGTTTTCTCTTTGGGTGTCTAACTGACATACTGTATCAATACTTAATAAATAAGTTGCACATAGGGTGGTGGGAAAAGATGGTATATTGCCATACTTTCTTTGACTTAATCACAGCCTATGCAGTATTTCTAAGGATCTGTAGGGAATAAAGTTATACCTATAGGTATGTCTTTAATAAGCTTTTACCCTAGAGAGTTGCCAGAATGTGATTTGTATCTGTTATTGATTGTGAAAAATGCATATTATGTGATTGGCTCTTCACAAGTATTAAAATGAATACTATATGTGTTATGTTGGAAAGTTTTGTTGTATTCATTTTTTTGTAGTGCTGTATTAATCTTTTTAAGTAGTGTGGTAAATATAGTTTTAGGCTATAGCATAGTATTAAAATAAAAAGAATGTGATGTAAGATACTTTTTGTAACTAGCTCAAGGAATGGATAAGATAACCAAGAAATTCTTCACATAAAGATAACAGCAACAAGACACCAAAAGAAGAATTATTGCCCCCTTATTGGGACAATCCAGACTTCTTCCAGACTTCTAGGAGCCAAGAAATTGTGTGAAAGGAATGTTTGAATCGTGTATGAGATATATGAATATGCGACAGGCTATTTCTTTTAAGGGCTCCTTCCTTTGTTAGGGAGGTGTGCTTTTGTGGCAGAGCAAAGCACCTGGAGGTCCGTAATTGTTTGCTTTTATTGTCTTTTATTGTCCTAACTCTGATTGTCCAAATTCTTATTATTCTAATTTTTATTACTGTTTTATTACTATTAAACTTCTAAAATTTTGACACATGTGATTGGCACTTTTCACACTGCCATTGGGTGAGTTCCAGCCTCAGGGAGAGGGAGGAGGTGATGATCCCACCCATGGCTGCTGCTGGGTCTGAGATAAGGCTGAGACAGAGCTTCAGCATCTCTCCCAAAATCACAGAATCACAGAATGGCTTAGTTCGAAAGAGACCTTCAAGTTCATTTCATTCCACCCCCTGCCATGGGCAGGGGCACCTTCCACTATCCCAGGCTGCTCCAAGCCCTGTCAC
>NW_005054838.1:47730-48393 GCF_000277835.1 Geospiza fortis
TCTGTGCAGGGCTGGGGGCTGGCCTGGCTGATCCCAATGGGCCCCTGCCAGCTCAGCCCCTTCTGCAATCTCACCCTTTGGCTCAGCCTTTGTGTCCCCTCGAGGCGCTGGCAGAGCTGTTGGGGACAGGGCAGGAACGGGGCAGCCCCAGCGTTGCCCTGTGTGTGACACCCCAGTGGTGACAGCCCCAGCGTTCCCCTGTGTGAAAAATGTGTATTTTACAATTGGCTTTTCGCAAATATTAAAATGAATATTATATGTGTTGTGTTAGAAAGGTGTGCTGTATTAATTCTCTTAAGTAGTGTGCTAAATATAGTTTTAGGTTATAACAAGATGCTAAAATTGAAACTATGCTATGTAGGATACTTTTTTCTAAAGAAAGGACTCGCACTAAGATAGCAGCCACAGGACACCTAAATCTTTCAGAGAAAAAGAATTTATTGCTCTCTTATCAGAAGAAACGAACTTCTTCCCGCCTCGCTCAGCCAGGACAACGCCATTAGGATTCAGAGGAAAAAGTTGACGATGACCAGACAGAATCCTATGTTTGAATGGAATTTATGCATCATGTATGAGATGTATGAATATGCAATAGGCTATTGTTTTTAAGGGTTAATCCTCTGTTAATGTGTGTCCTTTTTCAGGCTTATGCTGCCCAGAAAA
>NW_005054838.1:48779-51967 GCF_000277835.1 Geospiza fortis
TACGGAGTGCAGGGCTCTTGGACCCCGGCCACCTCACGTACGAGCTTGCCAAGGGAAGATTCCCCCCTTATAAGCCATCTGTCAATGTCATCTCCTCCCATTTTCGATTCATCACACTTCTATCTCCGCCCTCATCACCACCTTTACGGCACATGCTCCACCACTCGCTTTGGTGGTCGCACAAGTCTTTGGGGGTCGTCACTGATGAAGGCCTCTCCTCTTCCTCTTTGTCCTTTAATTCACCTTTGGGTTACACATGCGCACCAAGCCAGTACAATGTAAGCCAAAACTAATATATTACTACATTTTAGCATCAAAGCAACAAATCTCTTATAGCTGGCATTTTCCTGGTACCCAACCAGATTTTCCCTTCTTTTTGTTAATTTTGGTAATCGTTATCTTTTGCTATTTCCTCCTATCCTGAACATCTGTGATTACTGTATCCATATTTATTGCTGTTTCAATTTTATAAGCATGAATCATACCTATTTACCACAAAACCAAACAAACAAAAGAACCAAAACAAGACAAGAAAAAGAGAACTTCCACCAGCAGAGCTGTTCCATCCTTCACTTGTCACACCTGCACTCACACAAGACCTGGGGCTGCAAAAAATGAGGATTCCTTGGGCACATTTGCAGGAACAGCAGGTTTGGGACAGACTCTCAGCAGAACTGTTTTCAGCCGAGACAAAAAGGCCCCTTTGGCAGCTGCAGGGCGACTGGAAATGCAGAGCCTCAGCCCACAGGGCAGGAAAGGGCTCTGAGTTCCCCTCCCCGACACTAAACCCCGGTTTTTTCCTTATATGTACTCCCTAGAACGTTCTCCCCTCTCTTGTCCCCTATTGGTCCCGGTTTACTGCAATGCTCCGCCCCTGTTACCTCATTGGTTCCCCAGTTGGCTGCCCCTCCTCTGCGCCACTTTGCTCAGTTCCCATGGGCCCTTGACCCTCAGAGCCGCCCCTTTCCCCCCTTATAAAACCCTGTGTGTCCTCAGCCCCATTTTGTCTCTGTCCCTGCAGCCTCTGTGTGGGAATCCATAAAGTTAGAGGGTTTTAGGTAGGTGGGAAAAAGACAGGCCTCAGTTGCAGCAGAGTTATGAATATTGCTGATGCACCATGTAAGCCGTAGGGATGACGTGAGGAATAGAACAATAGATCTGTGTTTTAGTGTTTTGGAATAGCTTTCTAAGTTGCAAAAAGTTTCCATAGCAAGGTTAGCTTCATGAATAGGGTTTTATGCATTGTCTTCTTAGAAATGAACAAGCAAGCATTGTTTCAACCCAAGCTACGTGTGCTTATGTTGATTGGTTAGAATCACTGTCAATATGCTTTTGCTCTGTGTAATTGGCTAAGACAAGTATTTGGTATGTTGTACAATAAGTTTCTTTGGATTGCTGCCTGGATAGCGAGCTGCTGGCATCTTGCATGTAAAAAATCATGTATGAGGCTGATGCTGAGAAATAAACAGCTCCTGACGCTTTCCTAGCAGCCCCACGTCCCGTTCGTGTTTGTATATAAATTGCCAGCGCACCTCTACATTGCAATAAGCTGCGTTTGGAGCTCTGCACAAAGATCCATCCCTGGCCTTGTCCGTCAGCCGGTTAAGCGAGCGTGCTGCGGGCTCTGGGAGTGCAGGTTGCTCACAGAGACTCGTTGTGGATGTGCCGCAACACCAGAGATGGACTTGGGCAGGAGGAACCCCCTAACCCAATGTGCTCATCCATTGTATTTTCCCCCAAACCAGGATTTCCCATTCCCAAACCTTGGCTGGATGGAGACGGAGGCTGAGAGGAAGATGTCCCAGGACACCCAGGCAGGTGAGGAGGAAGTCAGTGCCCCTTTCCCCCTCTCTCCTGCTCCATCTCCCAGCCCAGCATGGCCCCTGGCTGCAGGACAATCCTGCTGCCAACCCCATCCTGCTGGGGATGCACTGGGGAGATCTCCTTCCCCTTCCCTCTGGCAAGGAGGCAAATCCCATCCTCTCCCTGTCCTTCCTCCCCCAGGGAAGGAGCTGAGGATGGAGACCATGGAGGACAAATCCCTGCAGCAGAACCTCATGGAAGAGGCCGTTTTGAGCAGTGCCATGGTGCAGAATTCCAACAGGGAGGAAAATCCCAGAGATCCTGCAGGAGGAGGAGCTCCAAACCCAGCCCAGGGTGCTCTGAGGAGAAAAGACGCAGCCTGTGCCAGGCAGGTGGACAGAGCTCCTGCCAGAGCTCAGAGCTGGTGGTCCATGAGCAACTTCATGGTGGGGAGAAGCCCCACAAGTGCTTGGAGTGTGGGAAGAGCTTCAGGCAGAGCAGCACCCTGATCCGCCACCAGATGATCCACACCGGGGAATGGCCCTACGAGTGTGGGGAGTGTGGGAAGGGCTTCAGCTGCAGCTCTGAGCTCGTCACCCACCAACGCATCCACACTGGGGAGAGGCCCTACGAGTGTTCCGAGTGTGGGAAGAGATGCACCTGGAGCTCTTGCTTGACCCAACCCCAAAGGAGGCACCAGTAAGGGAAGCCCTGCCAATGCCCCAAGTGCAGAAGAGCTTGGTGCACTGCTCCAGCTTCATCCCCCATTGGAGAAGCCACCTTGGGAAGAGCCCTGGTGATCCATGTTCCCTGTGATCTATGGTGGGAAGACACCTGTACCTTCTCCTACCCCTGCCAATGACATGATGTGGCATTGAAGAGCATGAGGGTCTGGCCATGGCCGTGATGTTACATTCACTCCCACCTCAGGTCATTGCCAGGGGCAGGAAAGGGACTGTCTCTCTCTGAGGAGAAGAGTGTCCTTTCCAGGCAGGAGGAAATGCTCTGCTGGAAAGAGCCAGGCAGTTGTGTTGTAATTTTCCCTGTAAATCCTTTTTCTAATCCCTTCTGTTGCCAATATTGTTTCTCTTCCTGTTTGTTCCTTATCTTTTTGCTGTTCCCAGTAAATTGTTCTTATCCCAGCCCCAGATCTTTGCCTTTTGTGCTTTCCATGGGAGGCGGGAGGGCAGCGAGGGCAGCGCGGTTTTAGCAGCAGCAGGAAATTGGGGAATCCCATTCCTGAACCTGGCCCATGGAAACCGAGCATCCCAGCTGGTGCCAGCCCTGGTGGCCATGGCAACAGCCTTGGGAGCGGGTCCCTGGCTGGGGCTGTGGGAACCTCTTCCCTCTGGTGCCCAGGGACAGGAGTGGAGGGAACGGCTGCA
>NW_005054838.1:52884-54412 GCF_000277835.1 Geospiza fortis
CCCTGCAGGACCCCTAGACTTCTAAAATTCCTTCAAAGAGAGGAGACTGGGAGTTGCTGGATCCAATCCCAGCCCCAGACTTTGTCAAATGTGTAAAGGATTGGACAGGTGGGATTGATCTTTAACCCAATTTGTCCCACTGGATTCATGATGGAATTCTAGATAGATTTATATAAATATGGCTCTGATTGATTCTGATCATGATTAGAAGAAAGAACTTAACCACAGCCATTTACTCCACAGTATAGGAGCTATAACAATTAGTAGAATATCGTGCTCTAGGCAGCAGTTTTGAAGTCAGCAGGGCCTTGCTGGAGTTGCTGGAGCCCATTGCAGGCAGAGCCTCCTGCTCCAGCAGGAACTGCCTTTCCTGTGCCATCAGCAGGGCAGGTCCCACTGCAGGAGAAGCCCCAGGCCAGCCCCAGCACAGGGAAGGCCTCGGGCACAAGGGCAGAGTGCCGTGCTGGGAGCTGTGCCAGGAAAGGCACCTTGGCAGCAGCAGCTGCTTGCAGGCCATGGCCAGAAGCCTCCCTTGGCAGCCCGGCCTGGTGGCCACCACTGCAGAGCTGCTGCCTCAGGGCTCATTCCTGGCTGGGCTCTGAAAAGCCACTGCTGCTCCAGGAGCCTGACTGGGAAGCCACTGGCCCCAGCACCTCGGGGACAAGATATTAATGACAAAACTCTTCATGCCAGCAGAGCCAAGGCAGGGGCAGAGGAAAGGGCAGAGCCAGGCCCAGGGGACAGGGCTGCCATGGTGATGGCTGTGAGGTCACTGCCCTGCAGCAGCCTGGCTGCCCTCAGCAGACATTCTGGCCAGAAGCCTTGTGAGGCACCCAGCACAGCAGAGAACCCACACAACAGGAATTCCATCCTTGGGGAGGGGATGGGGTTTCAGTATGTCAGGTTGCACAAAGCTTCTGCTCCTGGACAATTGCTGGGATAGCACATCCACTTCTCTGGAAAAACAGTTGCAGTCTTGTTCCACTCTCATCATTGTAAAACATTTCCCCCTTCTAACAAATGTAAATCCAGCCTCATTCCCTTTAGACATATTGACCCTTGTTCTGCCACTGCAAGATTTGGGAGAAAATACCTTGACCACTATTTTCCCATTTTCAGAGACCTTGGAGAGGACCCAAAAATCTCCCAGGATGGGGTTTGGAGGCCTCATCACATAACCAGCATCTAGAGGCTGCAGGCTCTGCTCTCAGTGGGGTGGAGACTGAGGACAGAACAGGAGTAGCCTGGCAGGGGCTGAAGGGTGGTTTCAGAGAGGCTGGAGCTTTTCTTCCTAGAGGATATAAGCATGAGAAGGAAATAATGGCACCAAGGGCAGCTGGGCAGGCCTAGACTGGGCCCCAGCAGAAAGGAATTTCCCTGCCAGGGCAGGGCTGTGGTGCAACACGTCCCCAGCAGGAGCCTGGAGCAGCCCAAGGCTTTGTGTGGGCAGGCAGAGGCAGGCAGGAGGCAGAGCTGTCAGCAAAGGAAGGGGCCAGCCAGGTGGGGCAGCCGGGGGATGCCGACAGCC
>NW_005054838.1:54697-55686 GCF_000277835.1 Geospiza fortis
CCTCCTCATGCAATCTGAACAGATATGAAAATCAAGCCCCTTCATGGCTGACAATCAATCCCACTTTGTCCCTGCCCCCTCCCCACCATTTCCCCCATCCAAGCCCTGACACTCAGAGCAGCTGAGGAATGGAGTCACATCCAGGGGTGTCCCCAGGGCTCAGGATTGGGGCCAGGTCAGTGAAATCTCTTTATTGCTGATCTGGACGAGGCCATCGAGGGCACCCTCAGTCAGTTCCCAGTGGGAACTCCCAAGCTGGGTGGCAGTGTGGCTGTGCTGGGGGGCAGGAAGCTCTGCAGAGGGATCTGGCCAGGCTGGAGCCATGGGCCCAGGACAATGGGATGAGGTTCACCAAGGCCAAGGGCCAGGTCCTGCCCTGGGCTCACAACCACCCCAAATCCCTGGCGTGCCCTGCCCCTGATCCCCACAGCCTGTCCAGTTTCCTTCATCCCTGCACTGCCAGGGACTTTCTGGGACAAGGGAGCTCTGCTCTGGCTATGGAGGGAGGTCCAAGTGCCACCACTAGAGTGGGAACTACAACTCATCAGGTTTGTGTCCCTTGGGGGTCAGGAACTGGTGAGACTCAGAGGCACAGAAAGTTTCTCTTCATGGCCAACAGACCATGGTTGAACAGGACACAATTTAATAACAATCACACTCCTCCCTGGGCTATGTGCAACATCCCAGCAGTGTCTGATGAGTCCCACCATCCACAGGTGATTTCCATACTAAAATTAATTTTAGACAAACATCGTTCTGTGATAGATATAAACACAATTAAGTTCTTGTATCAGGATACTTGTCCTGGAATGGGGGCAAAACAACTCCAACAATTCCTGATTTGCAAAGCTGTCAGTGGTGGATGGAGAAGGGAGGTCAGGCTGCTCTTGGTGCTGAGGAAATGCTGAAACCAGCCTGACTCATTTCACCTCCTCCTGTGTCCTGGCTGATCTCCCCTCTTTCCCCTCCCACCCATTGGCTTTTGTCTC
>NW_005054838.1:55886-56878 GCF_000277835.1 Geospiza fortis
CCAACCCAGGCCACAGTGACCTGGATAATCCCTGTCCTTGATGTCCTGGTCACCCAGCCCTTGCCCCCTGTCCCCATGTCAGGCTCTGGGGTGGATCCTGTGGAACATCCTTTGGTGGAGGCTGTGGCTCCAGGTGGGCCGGGGGGATCCCGGGGGACAGGGACCCTGCTGGGCATGAACAGCATTGGACTTGTTGGGAGAAACTGTGAGGGGGAGCTGGGGCAGAGTGACCAACCCAGTGACCTGACACAGCCCTGCTGGGACGTCACACAGCCCCTCTGGGATGTCACAGCCCATTCTCTGATGTCACACAGCTGCTTTCTGATGTCACAGCCAACTCTGTGGTGTCATAGTCTGCTCTGTGATCACACAGCCTGCTCCATGATGTCACAGAGGCTATGATGTCATAGATGTTCGATGACCTCACATCCCCCACTCTGTGATGTCACAGCCCACTCTGTGACCTCATGTTACCAGATGATCAATTGTCTCCACCAGGTGAGCTCACACCTGGAGCTTGTTCTCCAAAACCCCAGGCCTATGGAAACCACACAATGCCCATTGTGTGAGAAGGGAACTGGAAGTCCCCCAGCCTCAGTGTCCTGCCAGCTCAGCCAGGCCCACTGGAACATTGGGGTCCACGAGCACCAGGGACCACCAGAGAGACCCCAGGACAGAAGAACACATGGGTAAAGGGAAGGGGAAATGTGTTAATGATTTTGGGGAAATGATTATCATATGTGTGTTTAGTCCAGGACAATCAATGAATATGTGTGCAAAATACAGAAAATAAACAGAAACTTTCCTGTGCTCAGCCTGCACATATTTGGGAGGAGCTCTCCCCCGTGCATCCAGCTGAATAAAGAATGCTGCTTCTTAATGCTACATTGGGGTTAAGGAGTTTTCTGATTTACCGAATTTCTGGTAACGCTCCCACTGCCAAGGAAAGCTCTGTCTGCTGCTGTTCACAAACAGAGAAGGGCTGGGGGCAG
>NW_005054838.1:56968-59936 GCF_000277835.1 Geospiza fortis
CTCCCACTGCCAAGGAAAGCTCTGTCTGCTGCTGTTCACAAACAGAGAGGGGCTGGGGGCAGATGTGGGGCTTGGAGGCTGCCTGGGGCACAGTGACCATGGAATAATCGAGTTTTCAATGTTCTGTGAAAGAAGGAGGAGCAGCAACAAAACTTCTGCACTGGAAATAGGAAGGGCAGACTTTGGCCTGTTTAGGATGCAGATTTGGGGAGTACTGAATCAGGTACTGATTTTTTGAAGGGAAACAGCCCTTAAAAACAAAGGGGTCCAGGAAGGATGGACACATTTCAAGAAAGTAATGTTAAGGGCAGCCTGCCCAGTGTGACAAAAGATGAGCTGGTGAGGAAAATGACTGGCCTGGCTGCCCATTCAGGTTTTGTGGGAATTCAGATAATAAAGGACCAGAAACTCAGGAAGTTTTTAAGGATGTCGTTAGGTTATACAGAACGAAAAGTTGGGAGGTAAAAGCTCAGTAGCTCAATTGGAACTTAACCTGGGATCTTCTGAAAAAAAAAAAAAAGAAAAAATATTTATCGCAAAACGAGGGAAAAGGAGAACCTCTACTCTTCATTGGATGCAGTGCAGAATATAGTAACTAAAGGAAAAGGCTGAGCTACTTAACCCCTTGTTTGTCTCAATTTTCAATATTAGGACAGGCTGTCCTCAGGACAAGTGTTCTCCTGAGCTGGTAGATGGGCACAGGGAGCAGAACAGCCCCTGGAATCCAGGAGGGAGCAGTTGGTGACCTGCTGAGCCACTCAGATGCTCACAGGTGTATGGGATCGGATGGGATCCATCCCAGGGGGATGAAGGAGATGGTGGATGAGCTCCCCAGGCTGCTCTCCATCATTTACCATCAGTCCTGGCTCAGCAGGGAGGTCCCAGAGCACTGGAGGTGCCAGTGTGAGCCCATCCCCAAGCAGGGCTGGAAGGAGGAGCTGGGGAACTCCAGGCCTGTCAGCCTGACCTGGGTGCCCGGCAAGGTGTTGGAACAGATCGCCTTGAGTGCCATCACAGGGCACCCACAGGATGGCCCAGGGATCAGAGCCAGCCAGCGTGGATTGAGGGGTGGCAGGTCCTGCCTGACCAACCTGGTCTCCTTTTATGACCTGGTGACCCACCTGTGGATGCAGGAAAGGCTGTGGATGTTGTGTGCCTGGACTCCAGCAAAGCCTTTGACACTGTCTCTGACAGCATTCCCTGGAAAAGCTGCAGCCCACGGCTTGGGCAGGTTCCCTCCTCGCTGGGAGATTTAAGAGCTGGCTGGAGGCTGGGCCCAGAGAGTGCTGGGGATGGTGCTGCACCCAGCTGCTGTCCAGGCACTGGTGCTGTCCCCAGGGATCTGTGCTGGGCCCAGTCCTGTTTAATATCTTCACTGATGATCTGGCTGAGGGGATCGAGTCCCCCATTCCCAAATTGCAGATGGCACCAAGCTGGGTGTGAGTGTGGATCTGCTGGAGGGCAGGACAAGAAGACACAGCCTTAAGCTGCACCAGGGGAGGTTCAGGCTGGACAATAGGAAGAAGTTCTTCACAGAAATGGTGAGTGGGCATTGGAATGGGCAGGCCAGGGCAGAGGTGGCAGAGTCACTGTCCCTCTCCAGTGGCACTCAGTGGCATGGTCTGGGTGACAAGGAAGTATTAGGGCATTGATTGGACTTGATGATCCCAAAGGTCTTTTCCAGCCTTTTTGGTTCTGTCATTCTTGATGATTGGGACACACTGGGGAAGCCAGGGGCCGCTGTGACATTTCAGGGCCTTGTGTATCCAAGGGGTTTCACCATTTTGACACTGAGAAACCACGGAGACCATTGGGAGACTCCAGGGCCCAGTGGAACCAAGGGGCCGTTCTGACACTGCGGGGCCTCATGGCACCAAGGGGACATTGTGACACTGCAGGATCCTGTGTAACCAAGGGGCCACTGTGACACGATGGGGCCTCGTGGAATATGGAAGGCCTTGTGGAACTGTGTGGCCTACTGGAAACAAGGAGTCCATTGTGACACTGAGGGGACTTGTGGAACCACAGAGACCATGGTGACAGTGTGGGACATCAGGTAACCATGGGGCCATTGTAACACCCTGGGCCCCCATGGAACCAAGGGAGCACTGTGAAATTGCAGCAACAGAGACAAAATTGTGATACTGTGAAACCCCATGGAACCAAGGAGTCCATTGCCACATTTTGGGGCCCCATGGAACCAAGGAGACCATTACTGCTCTGCATGGTCTTATGGAACCAAGGAGACCAGTGTGACAGTGCAGGCCCAGGTGTAACCAAATGGCCATTGTGACACTGGGGGACCCCATGGAACCAGGGACATCTTTGCAGATGACACCAAGCTGGATGTGAGTGTTGATCTGCTGGAGGGTAGGAGGGCTCTGCAGAAGGACATGGACAGGCTGGATCCAGGGGAATGAATCAAAAATGTGAGGTTTAACAAATCCAAGTGCCAGGCCATGCAATTTGGCCCCAGTGCTACAGGCTGGGGACAGAGTGGCTGGACAGCAGCCAGGCAGAAAGGGACCTGCAGGGACTGATGGACAGCAAGCTGGACATGAGGCAGCAGTGTGCCCAAGTGGCCAAGAAGGCCAATGGCTCCTGGCCTGGATCAGGAATGGTGTGGCCAGCAGGAGCACAGCTGCTGTGCCACCCCTTCCCCCAGCTCTGCACACAGACATTGCTGCTGCAGCTCCAGAGAAGGCAACAAAAGGGGATCCCTGTAGAAAACTTTGCTGGGAGATGCTTTAGTTCATTTAAAGCCACTGAGAGCGCAGCCCCTCATTGGCAAAGCTTGCGGCCACAGGGAAGGTGGAGAGAAACAAAATGAGAAATGGCACAGACAATGACATTCCTTTGTGGACAACATTAAAAAACTAAAACAAAGAAAAAGAACCTCCAAAATGAAACCAACAAGAAGAGTCAAAGATGAGTTTTATTCAAAGTGATTTGCAGAAATTGGCCAGCA
>NW_005054839.1:0-8451 GCF_000277835.1 Geospiza fortis
CCTTCTTTGAAAATTTTGCCCAAAGTTGGTGGGTTTTTTGTTTGTTCTTCAGTTTTGAGTTTTTAAACTCCACGAGAATGTAAAAAACTAGCAAATCTACCTGGTAGAGCTGCAGGATGCCCCACAGGGATGTCCCACATCTCATTCAGGACGCTCAGCAGAGCTCAGAAGGCCGGGCTGGGTCTCAGCTGAGCTGCTTGGCCCAACAATCAGCTCCAGCATTCATTACAGGCAGGTTTTGGTAGGGAACAAGTTCCATCCATAGGATCTTGGATCTTCCATCCATGATGAGCTCCAAGCAAAGAGGAGCTGCCCAAGGCCACGAGTGCAGCAGAGCAGCTGCTGGGACCAGCCCAAACCCCTGGAATTGCACAAACAGGATATTTCCTCCCTGAGCCCCCACAGGATAAAGACAAACCCCATGGCAAGAAGGCAGGCAGGGCCAGGGAGGACCCAGGAAGGCCCAGAATCCTGGGAGGGCTGTGCTGGGTGATGTCCAGGACTGGAGCCAGCTGCCCTCTGCCTCATCCAGGTGTGGGTGTCTGCAGGTGCTCCTGTGTCCCTGGCAGGTCACTGTGGTGGCACTGCTTGGCAGCTCCTCTGGAGCCCTCAGGAAGAGCTGTAAGGACCCCTGGGGTCCCCACCAGCCATGGGAGCAGCAGGAGGAGCTGCAGCCATGGAGCAGGAGCATTTCCTCAGGTTTTCCTGGGACTTCTGCCATGCCCCGTGCTTGGTGCTTCCTGCCAATGCCCCAGTTTCCCAGGAAAACAGCCCAGCCCTGATCCTTGGACCTCGTGTTGACCCATTCTCCAGGTGGCCAGGCCCTGGCCAGATCCAGAGGGATTTCCAGGCTTGGGAGGGACCTGGTTGGGTTGATGAAACAATCCCAGAAGCTCCCTGAGACAGAGCCAAGACATACAACAAAGTCAACAGAGAGTAGATAACCACGTGCCTGACTGGGATTCAAGGAATTTCCCTGACAGCAAGTTGCACCCAAGACTTTGAAATCAATGTTTGTGCTTATTTATTTATTTATGTCTTCATTAATTTTTATTCCTTATTCTTTCCCCACCTGCAAAGCCAATTACTACTTCCTGGAGGGAGCCCTGGATGCCCTGCTCTGTGGGAACAGCAGCGACGCTGGGTGGGTGAGACCCCCTCCCTCTGCACCCCTGGGAGGGCACAGGGAGCTGGCACAGCCCGTGGGACCCCTGGGGCTTGGGATGGGGCTGGAAATGTGGCTCTGCAGGGGAACAGTCCAGGAACCCCAGTGGGGCAGCTTGGGGAGCACCCTGAGGGTATCAGCTGGATCACCCCAATGGTACCAGCTCGAGGGGACCAGTCTGGGCATCACAACTGTGTCAGCTTCAGCTGGAAACAGTTCAGGCACCCCAAATTTATATTATTTAAAATGAAATAGTACGTATCTATTAGTAGTAACGGGAGGAGATTAAGGTATTTTCATTAATTTTTTGCCTTAATTCACTGTAATCAATTTTTTTGTGTGTGACGGGGAAACTAATTTTATTATAAGAAAGAAAGAAAAGAAAGAAAAGAAAGAAAAGAAAGAAAAGAAAGAAAGAAAGAAAGAAATCCCCAACAAAACACCTCTCCCAAAGAAATCCCCAACCCTTAAATACCTCAGTGTACAACCCAATCCCAAGCAAAATGTGTTTTCCCACTTTAAATAAATACGTATACTTACAGCTTGAGGGGTTTCAGTCTGAGCCCCCTGCCTGTGTCAGCTTTGGGGGGTGTCAGCTCTCACACGGGGGCAGGTGCCGCCAGTCCAGGTGCCCGACCTGTCCCATCCTGGAGGGGAGGGTCCCGTCGCCACCGGACGGGGGGAAGGGGCCGCCAGTCCAGGTGTCCGCTCAGGGATGGGTTTGAGGGGAGGGTCCCCCTGCACCCCCTCCCTCAGGGATGGGTTTGAGGGGAGGGTCCCCCTGCACCCCCTCCCTCAGGGATGGGTTTGGCTGTGGGGCCCTGCCAGGGTCTCACCCCTGCTGCCCCCCTGGCAGGAAGTGCCCCGAGGGCTACACGTGCATGAAGGCCGGGAGGAACCCCAACTATGGCTACACCAGCTACGACACCTTCAGCTGGGCCTTCCTGGCCCTGTTCCGCCTCATGACCCAGGACTTCTGGGAGAACCTCTTCCAGCTGGTAGGCACCGCCCCTCCACCCCTGTGCCAGCCTTCCTCTTGTCTCTGTGCTGCCCCTGAGGTGAAAAGTCACTGACTGGAACCTCGTGGGTCCTTCTGAGGTGAAAAGTCACTGACTGGAACCTTGTGGGTCCTTCTGAGGTTTGTGGACCCAGCCAGGATCAGCGGGGGTGGGGATGGTCCCATTTACGGCTGCCCTAACATGGAAGACACTGCATTTCAGTGCAGTGTATTTCCCAGGGTGCTGCCAGCTCTAGCATGGAAATCAGGGATTTATAAGATTGTCCAGAGCACCTCTGGCTCATGCTGCGGGACAGGAGAAGGAGGAGAAGCCAGGTCACTTGTCCCCTCCTTGAGTTGTCCTCTAGGGAGACACCACAAAACCCAGCTGACCCCAGCTCCAGAGGCTGGCCAGGTAAAGGGATCCCACACCTGTGGCTCCCCCTGTCCTGTGGGAAGGTTTGCCCAGATGATCAGAGTCAGAAAAGGACCATGCTGTCCTGAAGGTGAGCCCTGAGAAGGTGAGGGCTGAGCAAAGCGAGTCAGTGATGGAATATTGGCCCCACCTCCATCACTCCCAGCCCTCAGGAACCTTGGGAACCAAGGCTTCTCTCTGCCTCCCTCCAGTCAGCCCAGTGCCAGAGCCTGCAGGAAGGTCCATTGGGCAATGACCAACCCTTGGAGAAGACAAGAGCAAAATATTTCCCTTCCTACCACAACTAGGAGGGGCAGCACCTTCTCTTGGGAGCGCCACCAAAGTGACATGGTGACATCTCTGCCACCTCTTCCCACAGACACTGCGGGCAGCAGGGAAAACCTACATGATCTTCTTCGTGGTGGTCATCTTCCTGGGCTCCTTCTACCTCATCAACCTCATCCTGGCCGTGGTGGCCATGGCTTATGCTGAGCAGAACGATGCCACTATGCTGGAGGAGCAGCAGAAGGAGGAGGAATTCCAGCAGCTCATGGAGCAGCTGAAGAAGCAGCAAGAGGAGCAGGAAAGGCTGGTGAGTTGGAAGCCAAAATGAGAGGTCTTGTGGATAGGGAGAGGAAATGGAGGTAGCAACAAGCGTGGTGTAAAATCCAAATAAAAACTCCATCTGGTCCATAGGAAGTAGAGAAAAAATGGAGTAACTATTTTGGGCATCACATCTGAATCAGAAAACTGAGATACTATCATGGGTGGGGACAAAAAAAGGCTGAAAAAATCAAATTTCCACATCCAAATCCCAGCCCAGGGTGTACTGGGAGGCAGCAGAAAGGAGCAGCGCAGGGATGTTTGAGAGGAGGTGGTGAGGGACATAAAAGGCCTCAGAAGTTCCAGAGGATCTCCTGCAGCACATCAGGAAGGCTGTCAGGAGCCCAGCTCAGTGTCACCAGGGCAAAAAAGGAGCACTCAGGGAAGATGGGGCAGCTCAGCTCAGTGTGTCAGCAAACCCTGGGCTTTGGAGGCACAACCAAGGGCTTGGGACACCCTGACTCTCACCAATGAGCTCCTGGTGCCCCTGTGGCAGCCAAGGAAACTGGAATGGTGGAAGTGTCCGTGCTCATTGCAGGAGGGTTGGAAACTGATGGTCTTTCTGTCCCTTTCCCACCCAAACCACCCTGGGATCCAATGAACACCAGGTGGGAAGGGACCTCCAGGATCATCTGTTCCAGCCCTGCTAGGCCAAAGCACAACCTGGACAGGAGATGTCCCATTGTGGTGCCAGGATTTTACCTTCACCCCTTTGCCATCCTTGGGAATGTTTTTCAGTATAACATCCCTATAAAAACACAGCCAAGAGCCCCTGGTGCTACAGCCCAGCCATTTTCCAGCTCTAACCATCCTTTTGGTCCATGTCAGCAACATCCACAGGAGACATCCCAGAAAATTTCTTTGTCTGGCAGGTCATCACCTCCCTCATGTGTAGAGAGGCACAAACCAATGTTTGACTCTCTCCAGACCTCTTATCTCTCTTCTCTTATCTGTGCAGAGCTACAGCATCCCTTGGGAAGTGGCCTGCTCCTCTCTGGCTGCTGCTCTTTGCAGGAAGGGTCTGAGCCAGCCCTGCCCGAGGGTCAGGCTGGTGCTGAGGCCCCTTTCCTGAGCAAATCCACCAGGGAAGTGCCCAAAGGCTTTGTTAAGGGATGCCTTCCTTTAGAATCACACAGAGAAAGCAAAAAGACTGAGGGAATTAAGCTGAGAGTGAGGGCAAAGCACCTACAAGAAATGGGGGCTTGGAACTATTTAATATCCCATGAGTAAAGGTGGAAAATGTCCTGGATTTCAGCAATGTGCTGTGAGAACACAAAATTTCCCAGTCTGCTGTGGGAATCTTCAATGCTACAAGGGAGTGTAATAAACTTCAAATTTTAGTAGTGTTGTTGAAAAGAAAAAAAAAAGGACAAAAAAAGACCAAAAAAAATTTTTTGCCTGCAAGGGAAATGTGATAATACAACATTTAGTGCAAGTGCAAAAATCCTGGAGCTCACATTTCAGCAAGAGCCTTGAGGATTTTGCTTCCTCATTATTGATGGGAATTCATTGCAAAGGGCAAAGTTTCCTGCTTGAAGAACCAAGGTTTGCTCAGTTTTATCCTCAGGAATTATTCTCCCTGACCAAACCTGAGCAGACCTAACTCAGCTGTGGAGAGCTGAGTGCAGGGGGTGCAAAGGAAAGGGAAAACTGTAATTTGTGTAATTTTGTGTAAAACTGTAATTCTTTTTTATTTATGATAACAGAAATGGATAGAGGTGGTGTGTAGTGGGAGGTCAGTAGTTTTGGTGATTATAAAATGGTGTTTGTTGTATTGGGTATGTTTGGTATTTGGGGTTGGTTTTTTGTTGTATGGTAACATTTTGTAAGGAAAAGGGAAAAGGAAAGGAGAAGGAGGAGGAGGAGGAGGAGGTGGGGGGAAGGAAAAGGAAAAGGAAAAGCTTGGAAATCCAGGACAGCTTGGGTTGTAAGGGACATGAAAGCTCATCCAGTCCCCCCTGCCATGGGACACCTCCCACTAGCCCAGGCTGCTCCAAGCCTCCTCCATCCACCACTTCCAGGGAGGGAAGGAATTTTCCCAGCCCCTGGAGCCCCCAGCCACCGTGGGATGTCCCCATGGCTGCAGGCACAGGGGTGACAGGGTTGTGCAGTTGCAGGAGCGCTCATCCAGCAGCAATTCCCTGCCCAGCAGCGTGGCCGGGAAGGGGCACGACTCAGATCTCAACAGTGACCAGGACAAGGCCAAGGACTGCAACGGGCAGGTGGTGCCCAAGATCACCCTGCAGAGATCCGACACCGTGGTTGATGTAGGTGCCAACTCTGCCCCTGCCATCCCTGAGGGGCCAGGCTTGTGCCCACCTCACCGTGGGTTGGCTCCTACAAGCCTTTTTTGGGTGCCCACCTTGCATTCAGAGGTCTCTTCAGACCATTCCCTGTTTTCTGCCTGCTTGGCCTTTCAGAGCATGGAATAACTGCATCCCTCCCTCCTCTCCTCCCAGTTCAACTCCACCCATGAGCCAGAGAAGCCAGACCTCAACCACCTCACTGTGGGCAACCAGGATGGGCCAGGGCTGGAGAAGAGGGTGGGAAGTGCCATCAGTGTCATCTCCAACGCTGTGGAAGGTATGTCCTGCTGGGTGAGGGTCAGTGCTGGAGGGCCTGGGTTGGTGACAGTGGCTGTCCCAAATTCCCAGCCCCACAAAGGGATGGCTCCAGCCCTGGGGTCTCCATATGGGGTCAGTGATGCTCAAGCCAGACTTTTCATCCCAGCTCACTGGGATGAAGCCTGGAGGCAATAATCCAATACCTCACACAAATTAAAGGGATTGCAGCTGGTCAGAGGCGTTTTCAGACCCAACTGGGAACTGCTGAGCAGCTTCCCAGGAGCTGCAGTGTCAGCTTCAGCAAAAAGCACCATGAACTCAGCAGTTCATGTCCCCTGTCCCCCCGAGAACAGACAAGAAACCCCCTGGTCAGCCCAGAGCAGCCCCCTTGGGTGTCCTGGCAATCTCAGGGTGGCAGGGACACCTCAAATTCTGCCCAGGGGCAGGGAGCAGGATTGGATCCACAGTTCCCTGGCTGATCTGCCTTTCCATCCCTCTCCAGTTTGGAGGGCCAGGTCTACATCATCTCCATGCCTGGGCATGGGAAGGCTCCTCCTTTTAGCCCCTGAATTTTTTGGGTGCCACAATACGAAAAAAAATCTAGAAGATCTAAAGCTTTTTAAAAGTGTCCAAAGGAGGGCTAAGAAGATGATGAAGGATATGGAGGAGCCCCATGAGGAGTGGCTGAGGTCACTTGGTTTGTTCAGCTGCAGAAGAGGAGCCTGAGGTCAGATCTCAAGAGGCAGCTCTGATCTCTGCTCCCTGGGAATAAGGGAACGAGCCATGCCAGGGGAATTTGGGATGGATATTGGGAAAGGTTCTTCCCTCAGAGGTGCTGGCACTGCCCAGGCTCCCCAGGGAATGGTCCCAGAGTTCCAGGAGGGTTTGGACAGCACTGCCAGGGATGCTCAGGGTGGGACTGTTGGGGGGTCTGAAGCTCGATCAATGATCCCTGTGGGTTTCTTCCAGCTCAGGCTATTCCATTATATTAAAATCATAGATCATCCAGACCTGGACCAGGGCCTCAGGAGAACTTCTCCTGAGGGTCAGCACTTGCCCACCCAGGTGAGGACAAGATCATCCCCCACTTTTCCTTTCCCACCCTCAGAGCTGGAAGAAGCTCACCAGAAATGCCCTCCCTGGTGGTACAAATTCGCCCACACATTCCTGGTCTGGAATTGCTGCCGTCCCTGGGTGAAGCTGAAGGAGTTTGTCAAGCTGGTGGTGATGGACCCCTTCGTGGACCTGGGCATCACCATCTGCATCGTGCTCAACACTCTCTTCATGGCCATGGAGCACTACCCCATGACAGAGGAGTTCGAGAACGTGCTGAGCGTGGGGAACCTGGTAGGGAGCTCCATCTCCCCCTTCAAACCCCCTCCCCAAAGGCAGATCCTTCCCTGCTGCTTGTGACACATCCCGGGGCTCTGCCCACAGCCTCCCTGAGCAGGGCTGGGCTCTGGGATGGCCCAAGGGCACTGATGGGATTGGATCCATCATTCCCTGCTCCCCTCCTGCTGCACCCTGAGCCACCCTCTGCACCACAGCGCTGGGTGACACCACAGTGTCCCCACAGAAATGTTAGGTGGCCACGGGGCAGAGCAGAGGGTGTTCCAGACTGTCCCCACTGAGCAGGAAGCAACAATCAGCATTAAAATTTATAATAATCAGGGGTTTGTCCAGTGGAATCACTGCAAATCTCGGCTATCCTGATTTTATAGGTGCATTTAGTGGCTGCTCCTGCTTGGAGCTGGTGGCAAAAGTCTGTGGTGGTTCTTCACTCGGGGTCACTGAAGGTGATGTGTTTGTAGGTGTCTCAGTGTCACAGACATGTTTTATGAAAAATCCTTTCCTTAGGATTTTTTCTCCTGAGAAGCTGAGAGCTTCAAGAAAAAAATGTAAACAATGGTTATCTGCTGCTGTGGAATACAACAAGTGCATCTGTGATTGGGCTCATGTGGTTGTTTCTAATTAATGGCCAATCACTGTCCAGCTGTCCAGACTGTCTCAGTCAGTCACAAGCCTTTGTTATCATTCTTTTTTTTCCTATTCTTAGCCAGCCTTCTGATGAAATCCTTTCTTCTATTCTTTTAGTATAGTTTTAATATATTATATAGCATAAAATAATAAATCAGCCTTCTGAAACATGGAATCAGATCCTCGTCTCTTCCCTCATCCTGGGACCCCTGTGAACACTACCACATCTCGGGACGAGGGAAGAGATGAGAATCTTGACTTTATGTTTTAGAAGGATGATTTATTTTTTTATGATACATATTATATTAAAATAAAATTATATACTAAAACTATATTAAAAGAATAGAAGAAAGGATTTTATCAGACAGTTAGCAAATAAAAGAATGGAATGAATAATAAAATCTTGTGACTGCTCACAGCCTTGACACAGCTGGCTGTCATTGGTCATCAAGTAAAAACAATTTCACATGCTGGGTAAACAATGCTCAAAATCACATTCTAAAGTAGTAAAACATGGAGAAGCTGAAGTTGAAGCTGAAGCTTCCCAGCTTCTCAGGAGAAAAGATCCTGGCAAAAGGATTTTTCATAAAATATGTTTATGACAAATGCCTCTGAGCTGGATGGAGCTGGTGGGACAAGCCCGGAGCGCCCTGGCAGGGGTGGAAATGCCCTGAGGATGGGAGCGCTCCCATCTCCTGGGCTGCCGCAGCACCTGCCGGGCTCTGGAGCG
>NW_005054839.1:8584-17884 GCF_000277835.1 Geospiza fortis
CAGGCGGGGATGGAGCAGGCGGAGGAGACCCCCCTAAACCCCCTGGGCTGCCCCACATCCCCTCCCGTGCCCGGGGGGAGCTGCCTGTCCCACCGCAGGGTTTGCGGGACAGGGCAGGGCCAGCTGGGAGGGGCAGGACAGGGGATGTTTGTGGCCATGTAAAGGACATGTGGGGACAATCCCCTGGGACACTGGAGTAGGACAGGGGATGTTTGTGGGGTGACATGATGGGGACACGTGGGGACAATCCCCTGGGATACTGGAGCAGGACAGGGAATGTTTGTGGCCATGCTGGGGACACGGGGGGACAATCCCCTGGGATGCAGTAGCAGGATCAGGACAGAACATTTGTGTGCTGGCACGATGGGGACAAGCAGGGACACCCCCCAGGATACAGGAGCCTCCCTGCTGCTCCTCCCTGCTCTGTGAGGGACAGACCTGCCCCAACACCATCTGTCACCAGGGCCTCTGCACGTGCTGTGCCGTGGGATGGCAGCAGGGATGGTGACTGTCACCTGGCTGAGCCCGGTCTGCAGTGACACAATGCTGCAGGTGCTGCTGTGCTCCCAGGAAAGGAGCAATGTCTAAAACCCAGCTCAGCTCTCCCAGGGCTCAGCGAGGGACAGGGGCATCCCAGCAGCAGCCCAGCTCCCAGTGCTGGGATCTGTGATTTCCCAGTCATTCCAAAGGTGTCTCCTTGCCAAGGAAATTTTATTTTTCATTTTCAGCTGCCAACACTCACCTTGGTGTCCCTCCAGAGGAATCAGTCACCAGTATTCCCAATCTGGCTTTACCGCCCCACTGGGCAGCACCTGGGGAGCTTGTTCCCAACTGGGACTGGCCCTAACAGGGTGAAATACTTTAGGAATACCCCAAAAGAGAGGGATGCTGCCCATCCCACCCCACAGCTCAGTGCTGGTTTATGAACAAATGGTCATGGGTGCTGCTTCCCACAGGTCTTCACAGGGATCTTCACAGCAGAGATGGTCCTGAAGCTCATTGCTCTGGATCCCTACGAGTATTTCCAGCAGGGCTGGAACATCTTTGACAGCTTCATCGTCACCCTGAGCCTGGTGGAGCTGGGCCTGGCCAACGTGCAGGGGCTCTCTGTGCTGCGCTCCTTCCGCCTGGTACGTGCTGGGGACACCTGGGTGGTGACAGGGACAGGGGTGGCTTGTCCAGCCTCCTTCCTGGCAGGGGCTCAGCTTGGGAGGGCCCAACTTGGCTCATGTTAAAGACAAGACTGAGTTAAATATTCAGGGAAGTTAGAGTCAGAGCAGGTGTGGTCTCAGGGCTTCTGCTGGTCAGGGTGACCCCGAGATGTGTCACAAAGTCTCTTTTTCCCAGCCTGGCAGTCAAAGAAGGAGTCAGAACTCTTCAGTTCTTGTTCTCAAGGTTGTTTATTGTTTCTTATCTATAAAATTCTTTCTCTGGCCTGCCGAGGTCCGTGCAGCAGGTCAGACAGAGGCACACCGGTGTTATCTTTTTGTACTAAAAGCTACATGTACAATATTTACAATTACTTCCCAATACCTATCACCTGTGTTAGACAGTGAGCTTCTACTCTAAACCAATCCAAAAGTGTCAGCATCACAGCAGAAGATGGAGGCCAAGAAGAAGAAGGAAAAAGGACAGGGTACACCCAAATCCCTCCATCTTGAGACTCCAAGCCCCCATTCTAAAAACCCCAAAAAATCTATTTTTCACCCCGTGACAAACTAATTATTATTCTACTTAGACTTTCGTGGCTTGCAGATCCTCATATAAGGTTGGTAATTTTTTCCATGGGTCATGATCAAAATCACAGGTGTCTTGGGCTCTGTGCCAGGGTCTCTGAGCCCCCTGGCAGGGGTTTGGGCAATCCAGGACAGCCAGAGGGATGTCCTCAATTCCAACAGTGTGGGTTTAACCCCTCCTGCCTTGGCCAAACAGCCCCAGGAGGGTGCAATGGCAGTGGCACAGCCTTGCTGTGGCAATGGCACCCCCAGCCACCCCCCTTCTCTCCTTGCCCCCCACAGCTGAGGGTTTTCAAGCTGGCCAAGTCCTGGCCCACTCTCAACATGCTCATCAAGATCATCGGCAACTCCGTGGGCGCTCTGGGCAACCTGACGCTGGTTCTGGCCATCATCGTCTTCATCTTCGCCGTGGTGGGGATGCAGCTCTTCGGCAAGAGCTACATCGAGTGCGTGTGCAAGATCTCTGTGGACTGCACCCTGCCCCGCTGGCACATGCACGACTTCTTCCACTCCTTCCTCATCGTCTTCCGCATCCTCTGCGGGGAGTGGATCGAGACCATGTGGGACTGCATGGAGGTGGCCGGCCAGACCATGTGCCTCATCGTCTTCATGATGGTCATGGTCATCGGCAACCTCGTGGTGAGCCTGGGGCTGGGGACACGGCGGGTGCTGGGCTGGGGACGCTTCTGGCCAGCTCAGGGCTGTGCCTGTGGCAGGGTCTGGTTGGAGCTGTGGAGAGCACAGGGATTCTCCTCCTTCCCCAGGCCTTTCGGGTGGGCTGTGTCAGCTCCGTGTGAGACAGAGGGAGGAATGGTTCCTGAGGGACCCCCAGCTGAAACCAGAGCAGGAACTGGGGGGAAACTGAGGCACAGGAAATACAAATGGGCTTTAGACAGAGCAGGAGCCACTCAGGGATAAAACAGAGCTCAGCTTCAAGCTGCCCTGTGTCTTCCACTTGGCTTTTCCAGCTTTCCTGCCCCATTTCCCACTCTCCTGATGAGGGATGGAGGCAGAGCTCCATCCATCCATCCATCGATCCATCCATCCATCCATCCATCCATCCATCCATCCATCCATCCATCCCACTCTTTGCTCCAGGTGCTTTCCCACAAGGTTCCCGCAGATCCCCAACCTCCCCAGCCCTCACCGTGCTCCAGGTGGCATCTGCTGATGGCCAACCTCCTTCCCTGTGTCTGTGGGACCCCCTGCTCCCCACACCCCTGCCCTACACCCCCCCTCCTCACTCCCCCCGGCTGCCTGTGCTGCCTGAGCCACAGGTTTGCGAGTTCCAGGCGAGCGTGAAATCCTTTCTAAACTTGGTAACCCCATTGCTGGCAGCTCTGGAGCTTGTTTTGCAGCCTGCGTGGGCCCTGCTCTCCCTTCTTGAGGAGCAGGGCAGGGGAGGGAAGCACCGACTCGCTCCTATTACTTGCCGGGGTTGTGTAATCCCTTTGGAATTTGCTTTGAAAACCTATCTGCCCCCGGGAGCCGCTGACCCCTGTCCCCAGGGAGGCTCTGAAAGGAGCCCGAGGAGAAGCCCAGAGCAGCCCCCAGCTCGGGTCAGCTTGGAGTGTCCCAATTTGACGGCAGAAAGTTGGGATTCGGTTGCCTCTTGGCTTCTGTGGGATTTGGGGCTTTGAAGGGAGAGCCGCTGGCTGCAGCCCCTGCCCAGGGAGGTGCTGGGCAGAGAGGGGTCAGTCCCGTGCCCACCTCCCACCAGCCAGCAGAGGCTGGTGATGCCACCTCCCCAGGGGATGGTCAGACTGAAAATCACCCACAGGGGCCCCCGTAAGGAGCAGGAGCCTGTCCAGAGCCATCTGCAGGGAGTGCAGGAGTTTGGACTGGGAATTCCAGCTGGGGCTCCCTGCAAAGCTCTCCCAAAAGCAGCTCTGGGAGGTTTCCCTCTTCTGGAGCTCATTTTTGGGGCAGCACAGTCTGCCCACCTCTCCAGGGCACTGCTCTGGGGAAGAAACAAGGGTGGCACAATTGCAGCTGGTGGGGTCAGTGACAGCCCTACCCGAGGTGCCATTGTCCTCTCCCAGAGCTGCCATTGTCTCCTCCCCGAGGTGCCACTGTCCCCATCCTAGAGGTGCCACTGTCCCCATCCTAGAGGTGCCACTGTCCCCATCCTAGAGGTGCTATTGTCCCCATCCCCGAGTGCCATGGTCCCCATCCCAAAGGTGTGGGTGTCCCCTCCCAGAGGTGCAGGTATCCCCTTCCAGAGGTGCCATTGTCCCCATCCCAGAGGTGCCATTGTCCCCTCCCAAAGGTGCACCCCAGCCCTCAGGGCAGCTCTGCAGCTCCTGCAGGGCTCCATTTAGAGCCCAGCAGAGAAACACGGAGCACAAACACGGCCAGAGCCCTCTGTGCCCTCCTCCTCCTCCTCCTCCTCCTCCTCCTCCTCTCTGCCAGGCTCTCCTGGCCGTGCCTCAGGTATTTCCGAGGCCTGGAGCCCGTCCCAGAGGCTCCCAAGGCTCCCCGTGCAGGGAGGTGTGTGTTTCTCATGCAGGAAGAAGGTGACCTGTCCTTTGCTCTTAATGACACTTTGAGCATTTCCTTTGGGGTTATTCAGGGAAAAGGGAGGAAGTCAGTCGGGTGACAAGGTAACAGAGTCCTGTCCTACAAAGCCAGCGGCACCCATTAACTGTAACTGGTGCTTAATGGGGGCATTCGCCTGCTGGGCCCGCGGGGATTTATTTAAAGACGTGCTTTAAGGCACATGGCATGAGCCATGTGAAAGCGGCAGTGTCCTTGGATAGCAGCTAATTCCCGTCTCAGATGCGCTGCTGGCACCACGGCACAAACACCGACAGCTGTGGGCTGGCTCCGGCCCTGCTCTGCCCCTCGGGGTGCCCATCCCACCCCTCTGCTCCTGCTCCTGGCAGGCAGCAGCCCCAGCTGTGCCAGCAGAGGCTGCGGTGGGCTCCAGGCACGTTTTGGGATGGTGAAGTAGAAGGGGAAGAACACGAGCCTATGCCTGGAGTTACACTGAGCATTTCTTGGCTTATGCTGGGGTGAAACATGGCTTTGATGTAGCAGAGCAGGGATGGGATCACAGGGATGGGGTCACAGCCAGTCCAGGCTCCTCCATGACCCTGGGGTGTGGGAGACCCTCAGGAGAGTCCATGATCCATCCTTGCTGGGAATTGCTGGGGCTTGCTGGGAATCTGGGCTACCAAAGCCAGGGAAGAGGAGAGGAAGAGCTGCAGCTGAGAGGACAAGCAGGAGGTTTCATTCTGGGGAGAGAAGGGACATAATCACAGAACCATGGAATTCCACACTGGTTTGGGTTGGAAGGGACATTAAAGAGCCCCACCCTATGACATGGCCAGGGACACCTTCCACCATCCCAGGCTGCTCCAAGCCCCATCCAGCCTGGATTTGGACCCTTCCAGGGATCCAGGGGCAGCCACAAGAGCTGAGTTGCATCCCTGGGGGTGATGGGGAGAAGGACCAGAGGCTTGAGGAGCCCCCATGGGATTCCTGGAGCTCCAAGAGACCAAAGGGACGCATTCACAGATCCACAGCAGAGCATGAGAGGAGCTGAAACCATGGCTGGCAACACTTGCAGAGGGATCTGCAGGACTGTGGGAGCCCAGGGTGAGGTGGAGGCATCAGAGCCCAGGGGGTTTGAGGAGGAACATGTCCATGCCCTCCAGGAACTGGGACTGGCATCCCAGAGCTGGTAAGGGCAGGGCAGAGCCCATGAGGTGCTCAGCGAAGGGATTCCTCCACAGCCACCAGTGCTCCCTACTGTATTTCTGTCGCCCTTAGATGAAGGAAAGAAGGAATGATGAATCTGACTCCATGTTCTCAGAAGGCTAATTTATTATTTTAAGATACTATATTATATTAAAGAATGCTATACCATACCATACCATACCATACCATACCATACCATACTAAAGAATACAGAAAGGATACTTACAGAAGGCTAAAAGGATATTAATGAAAACTCGTGACTCTCTCCAGAGTCTGACACAGCTTGGCCCTGATTGGCCAAAGAGTGAAAACAACTCCCAACAGAATCCAATGAAACAATCACCTGTGGGTAAACAATCTCCAAACACATTCCAAAGGAGAAAAACACAGGAGAAGCAAATCAGATAATTATTGTTTTCCTTTCCTCTGAGGCTTCTCAGCTTCCCAGGAGAAAAATCCTGGGCTGTCACAGACATCTTTTATGAAAAATCCTTTCCTTAGGATTTTTCCTCCTGAGAAGCTGAGAGGCCTCAGGAACAAAATGTAAACAATGATTATCTGCTGCTGTGGAATGCAACAGGTGGATTTGTGATTGGTCTCACGTGGTTGTTTCTAATTAATGGCCAATCACAGCCCAGCTGGCTCGGACAGAGAGCCAAGCCACAAATCTTTGTAACCATTCTTTGGTATTCTATTCTTAGCTAGCCTTCTGATGAAATCCTTTCTTCTATTCTTTTAGTATAGTTTTAATATAATATAGATCATAAAATAATAAATCAAGCCTTCTGAAACATGGAGTCAGATCCTCGTCTCTTCCCTCATCCTGGGACCTCTGTGAACACCATCTCACTGGGCAAAGGGATTTTTCCAGAAAATGTGAATGCCACAGAAAATGTGATCCCTGCAGCTCCAGAGGGAGATCCTGAGGCTCAGCACCTGCTGGAGCTCAGGGCTGGCGTTTGCTTTGTCCCCCAGGTGCTAAACCTGTTCCTGGCTCTGCTGCTGAGCTCCTTCAGCGCCGACAGCCTGGCAGCATCAGACGACGACGGGGAGCTGAACAACCTGCAGATCGCCATCGGCCGCATCACGCGCGGCATCGCCCTGGGCAAGGCCGCGCTGCTGGCACTGCTGCGCCGCCTCTGCAAGGGCAAGAAGGTGGCACCCGAGGAAGAGCAGGAGCCCGGCAAGAGGGACAACCCCGCGCTCAACCACGTGGACACGGCCCTGGAGCCCAAGTTAGGGTACCTGGACGGCATCACGGGCAAGGAGCACATCTTCATGGATGAGCTGGAGCACATGAACTTCATCAACAACCCCAGCCTGACGGTGCAGGTCCCCATCGCCTCCGAGGAGTCCGACCTCTATGAGGAGACCAGCACCCAGTCTGACACCGAGGACACCAGCAAGGTCAGCGAGGGGGTGGAAGGGAAAGGTTTCACCCCAAAACTGGGGCTGGCCCATTCTTGCTGTGCTGCCCAAAGAGTGATGTTGGTTTGAGTCGCTTTCAGCTTTCCCACAGAGTGTGGCATGGGCCAAACTTGATTTTTTTCCAAGCTGGCATCTCCCAGTGTAAGCTGGAGCAGGAGGGGAGGGTCCAAGCAGGATTTTGGCTGGTTTGGGTCAGGCTGTGGGGTTATTGCTGATGCCAGAGGGCCCCACAGGGGCAGCACAGGGGCAGTGCAAGGGTCAGAGCGCCCATCTGGGGTTAAAGATGTCCCAGAGGAACCCGATGCCGGGAAATCTGCTGATGGCACTATCATTGGATCCACTGCTAATGCCTCAAGAAACATCGTCCTGGGGCGGCCCAGACCAGATGGAGGAGCTTAGCAGGGGTGAACATGAAGCGAGGGCTGGGGGATCCAAAGCTGAGACAGCTGAGCCTGATCTCCAGGGGACTGCTGGGGTCCACAGGGGGACAAGAAACTTGGGAAGACCCAAGTGGACACAAAAGGGTGAGGGTGTGGTGGAAAATTACTGCTCACCTCAAGGTCCTGGGGACACAGGGGGCAGCTGGAGGTGCTGAGGGGGACAGGAGCAGGTGCATCAGCCTGGGAAGGGGCTTTGTTTGGACAATAGGACATCTCTGAGCAGGGATTTGTCATGACTGGATGGCAAACGTGTTCCAGGAGCTGAGGGAACTCTGGAAAGCTCCATCCCAACCAGCCCTGCCAGGCCCAGGAGGCACCTGGATGGGACTGCACAGGGAGCCCAGGAAAGGCTGGAAAATGAAGCAAGGCTCCCAAAGCTGCAGAGCCTCTCACCTCCCTCCCCTCTGCAGGCTCCTCACAGCTCAGCACGGTGACAGGGACCCAGCTTGGCACAAAATGGGGCAAGGAGAGGGGACAGTCATGATTATTTAGTGTTATCTGGGGCAACAGGGAGATTTCAGCCTTTGGGTGCAGAGGGGAGCAGGAGAAAAGTGAGGCTGGCCCCTGTCACTGCCCAGCCCTACAGAGGGGACAAAATTCTGTGGAGCACCTTGGTCAAGGGAATGGGCCAGGGGGGTTACTGCTCTCAGTTCCCTCACGGTTGCCACCAGCAGGGCTGAGAGTTGGCATTTCCCCCCAGACTTTTCCTACTCAGCCCCAGTCCCGCAGCAGCAGTGCCCAGCACACGGCAGAGGTGATGCCAGTGCCAGCCTGGCCACAATGAGAGGGGACACACGTGGTCCCCGTGGACCTCAGCTCCCTCTCACCCCAAAGTGCTTCCCAGCAGGTGGGAAAACCTTGGGGTGCAGCCATGGGACCTATCCTGGCACAGCTCTGGGCTTTAGGGTGTGTTCACAGAGAGCACCCACCCCAAACACTGCATGGGAAAACTCTGAGCTCAGCAAAGGCAAAGGGCACCTCTCAACCAGTAAATACCAGTTCAGCCACTCAGGGCTACTGGGTTTGGTGCCTAAATTCAGCCAAAGCTGACTCAGGTGGCAGCCAAGGGGGTGCATTAAAAACAGGGGCCCTGCCCAGGCAGGGGGAATGATGGGCTGCAATTTATCATGAAATCACAAATTATTTGGTTTGGTGAGAGCCTCAAAGGCCATGTAATTGCAATCCCTTGCCATGGTAGGGACGCCTCTGTGACAGTGTTCACAGGGGTCTTAGGATGAGGGAAGAAATGAGGATCTGAAGGCTTGATTTATTATTTTATGTTATATATTATATAAAAACTATACTAAAATAATAGAAGAAAGGATTTCATCAGAAGGCTAGCTAAGAATAGAAAATGAAAGAATGAATAACAAAGCCTTTTGTCTCAGACAGAGAGTCTGAGCCAGCTGGGCTGTGATTGGCCATTGATTAGAAACAACCACGTGAGACCAATCACAGATGCACCTGTTGCATTCCACAGCAGCAGATAACCATTGTTTACATTTTGTTCCTGAGGCCTCTCAGCTTCTCAGGAGGAAAAATCCTAAGGAAAGGATTTTCCATAAAAGATGTCTGTGACACACCTTCCTCTATCCCAGGCTGCTCCAAGCCCAGTCCAGCCTGGCCTTGGACACTGCCAGGGATCCAGGGGCACCCACAGCTTCTCTGGGCACCCTGTGCCAGGGCACAATTCTTCCCCAATATCCCATCCAGCCCTGCCCTCTGGCACTGGGAGCCATTCCCTGGGTCCTATCCCTCCATCCCTTGTCCCCAGTCCCTCTCCAGCTCTCCTGGAGCCCCTTTAGGGTCTCTGAGCTCTTCCAGCCCCTCCCCATCTCCAGGCGAGCACCCCAGCTGTCCCAGCCCGTGTTCACAAGGTGAAATGACAATGATTTAATTCAGCACTCGGGTGCTGAAGGGAAGGAGCCCTGCTCTGTTCCGGGGCTGGTGCCGGGTGCGTTCACAGCCGGGTTCGGCTGCCGAAGGAGCCAGAG
>NW_005054839.1:17937-35138 GCF_000277835.1 Geospiza fortis
CGCCCCACGGCCGGAGCAGCTGCTTCCCAAGGAAAAGCTTTTTTCGGGGAAATGGCAGGGGCAGGATCATCGCAGCTACAATCGCAGCTGGTTTCTCTTGGCAGCTCAGAGCAGGGAGGAGCTGCCAGCCGGGACAGGGCTTGGAGCAGCCTGGGACAGTGGGAGGTGTCCCTGCCATGGCAGGGGATTGCAATTACACGGTCTTTGAGACTCTCAAATTTGTGATTTCATGCTAAATCGCAGCCCATCATTCCCCCTGCCTGTTTTTAATGCACCCCCTTGGCTCCCACCGTGTGGCTCTGCAGAACCCGTGCAGGGCTCAGGGCTCTTCCAGGGGCTCCTCCCGTGGGGATCCCACCCTGCTGGGCAGGGAGGTGTGTCCTGAGACGCTCCTGGCTCTGTCAGTGGGGCTGAGGGAGCTGGGAAGGGGCTCAGCCTGGAGCAAAGGAGGCGCAGGGGGGCCCTTGTGGCTCTGCACAACTCCTGCCAGGAGGGGACAGCCCAGGGGTCGGGCTGTGCTCCAGGGAACAGGGACAGGAGCAGAGGGAACGGCCTCGGGCTGGGGCAGGGGAGGTTTATGTTGGATATTAGGGAAAATTTCTGCATGGAAAGGGGTGTCCAGCCCTGGCACAGCTGCCCAGGGCAGGGCTGGAGTCCCCATGCCTGGAGAGGTTTAAAAGCCCTGTGGATGTGGCACTTGGGGACATGGTCAGTGGTGGCCTTGGCAGTGCTGGACTCGATGGTCTCAGAAGGGTTTTCCAACCTGGACAATTCTGTGATTCTCAGGGCTGTGGATTTTGGGGTCACAGGGTGAGTCAGGGTGGGACAGCCCCAGGCAGGCTGGAGATGCTGTGTGAGGTGTGGGATGGAAATTGCCCCCCAAACCTGCTGGTTCCAGGGGTGGGAGGGCTCAGGAGCCCCCAGGGATGGGTTTTATCCCTGTCCCCTCCCAGCAGAACCTGCCCTGAGCTCCACCCACAGAACTCCTGGGTTCTGTGAGCCATCCAAGGCCCTTTTGGACCTTCCCCCACATCTCCAGGGCAGCTGCACTGGTTTGTCCCCTGACCCTCTCTAAGGCTGTCCTGGAGGCAGATGGCTCCTGTGTGTCCTTCTCTGGGGTCACAGCTTGCCTGGCTCCGTGCTGAGCCTCCCTAATCCCCCTGGCCCTCCTGTCCCTCCCCCCAGGCTGAGGGTGGTCCCAGGGGTCACTGAGAGCCACCAGCTGAGAGCTGGTGCCACCCCTGCTGCTGTGTCCTCTCCTGCCTGTCCCCAAAGGTCCCACAGCCACATCTTCTCTGTGGCCCCTGCAGCTGTGGGCAGTGACTGTGCCTCAGTTTACCCCAGGGGCTTTTCCCTGGTTTTTGGAGGTTGGGGCAGCTCCTTTATGGGTTACCAAAAGCAGGAGCAGCCTGAGGGGAGGATTATCCCCTTCCCATGTAAGCCAACACCTTCCTGTGCTGGAAATACCATCCTGGACCCTCTGGTTCTGCTGCTCCCAGGCAGGATAGGCAGGGCTGGGGATCTGCTCCTTCCTCAAGTGTTGCACGAGGCCTTCTCAGAAAGCCAAAAAAAAACCAGAGGAAGAAGAGTCCTAGGGGCTTGCCAAGGTTGTCCCTTGTTACCAGCCCCTGTGGCCTTGCTGAGTGGTGTCTGGGAAGGCAGCCAAGCTGAGCTTGGAGCAGGATGGAGCTGGGGAGAGGAATTTGGGATGCAGGTTTGGAACTGGGGTGAACCTCGGGCTGAGGGCCCTGCAGCACGAGCTGAGCCAGAGGGAGGAGAGAGCAGAGGCTGCTTGGGTTTCTGCACCAAAGGGGGGTTGGCAGAGCAAGGCTTGGATGGGGACAAAGAGGAGGAGGAGGAGGAGGAGGTGAGAAAATCAGAATCAGTCTGAGGTGGTGGCACAGGTGGATGGGAGATGGAGCTGCTGTGCTGGGAGGAAGGCTGGGATCAGGGCACCTTCTGTTCCTCTGAACCTGGATGAGAAGCAAAGCTCAGGTACCAACAATCCTCCAAGGTTTGCAGCCCTGGATGATTCAACAGCTTCTGGGCTGTGTGCCCATGGGAGGGGGACTCGGAACATCCTCCAAACAAGGGGGTCCCACCACCCAGGAGTCCTGCCTGGGCTCTCTGGGACACGAGGAGCATGGCAGGAACTGCCCAGGAGCCTGGCCTGAGCTGCTGTCCCCCTGCAGAACCCCCTGAGCAGTGACAACGCCTCGTCCGTGTGCAGCACGGTGGATTACAAACCCCCTGCACCCGAGGAGGAGGAGGTGGCAGAAGAGGCTGAGGAGAGCAATGAGCCCGAGGAGTGTTTCACTGAAGGTGAGAGCAGGGCTGGAGACCCTGGGGACACGGGAGATGGGTGTGGAGAGGGGAAAATGGGGCTAGAAGGGCCTCTGCCAACCAGTTCTTGCAGCACAGGGACCCCCAGGCTCTCTGAGCTCAGCTCCAAATCCTCCTGCACCACCCCAGAGATGCTCCCCATGGAGCTCCCCTCGTGCACCCCACCTAGACCCAGCAGGATCCCTGTGACCGTGTTCACAGGGGTCTTAGGATGAGGGAAGAGATGAGGATCTGACTCCATGTTTCAGAAGGCTTGATTTATTATTTTATGATCTATATTATATTAAAACTATACTAAAAGAATAGAAGAAAGGATTTCATCAGAAGGCTAGCTAAGAATAGAAAAAGAAAGAATGATAACAAAAGCTGTCTCGGACAGAGAGTCCAAGCCAGCTGACTGTTATTGGCCATTGATTAGAAACAACCACATGAGACCAATCACAGATACACCTGTTGCATTCCACAGCAGCAGATAACCATTGTTTACATTTTGTTCCTGAGGCCTCTCAGCTTCTCAGGAGGAAAAATCCTAAAGAAAGGATTTTTCATAAAAGATGTCTGCAACAGATCCCAGTCCAACTTCCACCAGGGAGGGTTTAAAATGCCAATAAAACCAGGAATAGTGGGAACACCCTGGCCAGGAGTGACCCCACCCCTGTGTCCCCAGGCTGTGTGAAGAGATTCCCCTGCCTCTACGTGGACATCACCAGTGAGAAGGGGAGGATCTGGTGGAACCTCAGGAAAACCTGCTTCCGCATCGTGGAGCACGACTGGTTCGAGACCTTCATCGTCTTCATGATCCTCCTCAGCAGTGGGGCACTGGTAGGTGCCACCTTCCCCTGCCCCCAGAGCTCTGCAGCAGCTTCCCAGCCTGGGGGAGCCCAGGGAGGGTTGCAGGAGTGTCAGGTGGTAGCACGGTGGGGATGGATGGAGACAAGAGATCTCTGCAGCCAGGACTTGGAACTTGGCGTTTATTGCAAAGGGCCTGGGTGCAGGGCCAGAAGAGAGGGGTAGAGAGGATGAGAGGATGAGAGAGTAAAAGGGTGAGAGAGTGAGGTTCCCATTACAATACAATAAATCTTCTTCTGTGCTGAATATTCTAATTCTCACTAACCAATCTAGTACAAGATACAAATCCTATAGCATTTCCATACAGCCTATAAGAATCATTACATTACCATCCTGTGTTACATTTCAAGCCCTAAAACTCCTCTTTGGGCCCCTTCTGCCAAGCTGTAGGGGCTGCTCTGACCCTTGGGCCTGTCTGCAAGCAGAGGGTGTTGTTCCATCAAAAGGGGATCACCTTCAGCTGGCCACACCATTGTTTTCCAGTTGTTCAGTAACTGAGGGATCTCAAAGCTTGCTTTCATTTCAATCTCGCTTATAGTTTCCATATTCTCAAAATCTTTTGCCAGACAATCATATTTATAAAGCTTTCCTCTTTCATCTTCCCCAACGGAGGGTGTTATATTTACCTCTTCAAGCCAGGTCTCATAAGCTCTTGGAGGCCTATAACACACCCAAGATAGCTCAGCTACCCTTGGAGGCATAAAAATCAGCAGAATGGCTTCTGTTGCAGTGTTGGAAATAAAAAGGTTTTATAAAAGGCAAAATAACAAACTGAAAAACCGAGCCAAGTGCCAGACATTCTTGCTCCTAGTAAAACACTCTACAAAAGCCATTCGTTTCTTTATTCACTTCTTTTTCTACTAAATTGCCTTAGCAAAACTTCTTAGCTTTTGTCCAATTAGCTTAATTGGACAGAAGCTAAATCCTTAAAATCCTTAAATTTGAAGTCCCCCGAGTCCTATGAGGTGTCTTTTCACTTAATCGAAGATAAAAACTTCTAAACTTCTTTCCTTTTAAGAAGACAAAAGACAGTTTTGTCACCCTGTCAACAGAGAGCACACTCCTACAGGAGGGGACAGAGCCCAGGCTCTGGGCATCTCCTGTGCCAGATGATCCAGCTGTGGGCAGATGTTTGATTTCAAACCCCGTTTGGCTCAGGTCTAACACCTTCCAGGAGCCCTGGTCAGCCTCCCCAGCATTCCTGGACCATCATCAACAGGCTGGGGTCCATGGCTTGAGGGGACGCCACTGCCCACAGCCCCCACTGCTGCTCTTAAAGCCAGCTATGAACCATCTGAACCATTCACTGAGCTTCCTGTGGTTCCTCATTTCACCACCACCATCACCGGCTGTCAGGAGGTGCTTGACAAACAGTTCGTGGCTTTTATTTGGCTGTTCAGCACCTCCATCACTGCCTGGTGCCCCCTCTCAGAATCTGGGTGTTCTTTTAAATCAGCCTAATACATTATCAGTGCTGGCCTGGTGCTCTTCTCCAAGTGTGTGCGCTGGATTTAACTCAGGAAATACCAACTTCTCTGCAGGTTTGGAGGTGAAGAGAGAGGGAAGGAGAACAGAGGGACTGAGAGGCTTGTCAGACACACTTTACATGTCTGCAGCTCGCTCTGAGGTGGTTTGGGGATGTCTGAGGTTGTAGCTGGTGCAGGAATTGACAGCTGTGCTGCCCCAGCTGTGCAGCACCTGGTCACCACACCCCTACCTCCAGTGCTTACTCAGCACGTGGGTGTGGCACTCACCCAAACTCCTCAGGGCTTTTTCAAAACCCCTGAAGCAGCCCAGGGTGTGGGTTTGGTGTCCTGGCTTTGAGCTGAGACACCTGGGAGCTGGATGGAGCTGGACCTTGGCTTCAGTGAAGCTCTACTTTGGTGCCAACCCCACAAAGCCAAGCAGGAGCTGGACCCCAGGTGGATCAGGTCCTCATGGACCAGCCATCCTTGGGCTTCCAGCTTCCTGAGCCCTGGAAGGCAGGGCTGGGAGGAAGGCTGGACCTCCTGTTCCTCTGGACCTGGATGAGAAACAAAGCTCAGGTACCAACAATCCTCCAAGCTTTGCATCCCTGGATGATTCAACATCTTCTGGGCTGTGCGTCCATGGCAGAAGAAGGCAGGGAGATGTCAGCAAGGGTGTGCTCTGGGATGCCACAGGTCCTATGGAAGGATGGGACTGTCACAGAGCTCTGTGGGGTCCCACAGAAGGATGGGACTGTCATGGAGCTCTGTAGGGTCCCATGGAAGGATGTGACTGTCACAAGGGGTCCCATGGAAGATGTGACTGTCACAGAGCTCCGTGTCCCTTGCAGGCTTTCGAGGACATCTACATCGAGCAGCGCAAGGTGATCCGCACCATCCTGGAATATGCAGACAAGGTCTTCTCCTACATCTTTGTCATCGAGATGCTGCTCAAGTGGGTGGCCTATGGCTTCAAGGTGTACTTCACCAATGCCTGGTGCTGGCTGGATTTCCTCATCGTGGATGTACGTGATGGGCAGGGCCAGGCCAAGGGGCTTGGGGCGTTAGGGGCTGCTGTAAATGCACCCAGATTGTATTTTAGAGGATAGAGGGGTGGCTCTGGAATGAGGGCTTATATCATTGCTTAAAATAATGGTCCCCCACAGGAAGGAACACTTCATTTCTGGCTGCAGGAATCCTTTCAAACCCTCCTGTTATACACCCAAGCCAAGAACAGCCCCTGCAGTTCCACCAACCAGGTCCAGCAGAGCTGTGAAGGGACACAGGGTGTTCCAAATGGTCCATGACAGAGCAATCTGTCCTTTCTGTGCCCACATCAATTCCACTCGCACACTCAAGAGGTGTCATCCTGCCCCTGGATCCCTGGAAGTGTCCAAGGCCAGGTTGGACAGGGCTTGGAGCCCCCTGGGACAGTGGGAGGTGTCCCTGCCCATGGCAGGGGTGGCACTGGATGGGCTTTAAGGTCCCTTCCAACCCAAATCATTCTGGGATTCTGTGGCCCTTGAGGTGTCTGGTCACCAGGGACCCCAAGGACTCAATGTCCCTGTCCCAGGGCTAGAGGATGACCACCAGCCTGAGGGACTGGGGAGAGAGGGAAGGGCAGGAGCTGCAGCTGTGTTTGCACCTGAGGTGCTGCTGATCACTTGGGCTGCTCCTTCCAGGTGTCCCTGGTCAGCCTGACTGCAAACTGGCTGGGATATTCCGAGCTGGGAGCCATCAAATCCCTGCGGACACTGAGGGCTCTGCGACCCCTGCGTGCTCTGTCCCGCTTCGAGGGCATGAGGGTAAGTGTGTCCCCACGTGCTGCTGGCCCTGACAGGGACATGAGAGCCCTCAGCAGTCCTCTGCATCGTGAATGGTTTTCAGGGGCTCCAGACTGGTGGGATAATTGCTAAGGTACCTTTGGTCCCGTCTGACCTCACTCAGGGCTGCTGGGGCGGGCAAGGTTGGGCATGGGGACATATGAAGGTCCCATCCAGGTCCCCCAAGGTCTTTTCTGTCCTTGCAGGTGGTGGTGAATGCCCTGGTGGGTGCCATCCCCTCCATCATGAACGTCCTGCTGGTCTGCCTCATCTTCTGGCTGATCTTCAGCATCATGGGGGTGAACCTGTTCGCAGGGAAGTACTACAGGTGTGTCAACACCACCACCGGGGAGCTCTTTGAAATTGACGTGGTCAACAACAAGAGTGACTGCATGGCCCTGCTCCACACCAACGAGGTCAGATGGGTCAATGTCAAGGTCAACTTCGACAACGTGGGCCTGGGATACCTGTCCCTGCTGCAGGTGGTACGTTATGACATCGGGTGTCACTGTCCAGGACACGTGGAGCAGGGCGGTGGGATGAGCATCAGGGCTGATGTGGGATGGGGTTTCTTAGCTGCTTCTTAGCTCCAAAGCTGGTTTTTAACACCAAAAAAACCCTTAGGAAAGGAGGGAAACTCCTAGGCAAGAGGAAAAGGGATGGGGTAGAAGATGGGGAAGGTTTCACCAGGGAGCTGCTGCACACATCTGCAGCACCAAGGCTGGCACTGCAGAGAAGCCCGTGCCCAGCATGGGCTGGTTTTTAACACCAAAAAAACCCTTAGGAAAGGAGGGAAACTCCTAGCCAAGAGGAAAAGGGACGGGGTAGAAGATGGGAGGGGAAGGTTTCACCAGGGAGCTGCTGCAGATGGGTGCAGCAGCACCGAGGCGGGCACTGCAGAGCAGCCCCTGCCCAGCACGGGGTGCAGGAGTCAGGAGGGGAGGCTCTGGTGCCCCTGCAGCCCTTTGGGAAGTTCAGCCCGCTCCAGCCGTGGGTTGTGGGGCCGTGCGTGGGGCGGGTGACGACTGGAAAAAGGACACACGTGTCCCCTGGGGTAGCTGGGTTCCACTGAACTCCCCACAGCTGGGCCAGGCAGCAAAGGGGAACTGCTCACCACAGCTTTGATAAAAATATAGATGTGGGCTCCATTATTGGGCAGGCTGGGGCTACTCCCATCAGATCCAGGGGAACTGGTGGCTGCAGAATCGGAAAACAGCCCCAGCTGATGACCCTGCTTCTAAATTCAGGTTCCTCTTCAGCCTTGTTGTTCCATCAGATTCAGGAAACAAAATGTGCAGAGCTTTTGTTTAACAAATCAGCAGCAAAAGGCTGTAAGGGATGCAGGGGAGACCCTGTAAAAGACTTGGTGTGGTCCCCCCACCCTGCTGGGATGGGAATCCAGCAGAAGCAGAGGCAGGATGTGGAAGTCAGGGCTATGGAGGTGGCACAGTTTGCGACTGGAAAGGAGGCAGCTGGCCCTGGCACAGCTTTGCCTTTAGGAAAAGGACTTTGAAGAGAGCAGAAGGGAGAAAAGAGTCAATTGCTTCTTTTCCCTACTTTGTTTGCAGTGGTGTTTTGGAAAGTCACTGGTAGCCTCAGGCCCAGAATGGTCCATGCATATTCACCTGGTAATTTCCATATTTCTGGGACATTTTTCTTGTGGATTCAACCTCCATTCCTCTCCTGCCATTCCCACAGAGAAGCCAGAGTGCTCAGAGCTAAACCTCAGACACGTACCCATCACCTTCCTTTTGTTCCCAGCCACAAACAACTCCCAGAAAATACATTCTCTACTGCCACAGAATCACAGAATCCTTTGTGTTGGAAAAAACTCCAAATCTGACCATTCCTGTTCCCACAGGCAACCTTCAAAGGCTGGATGGACATCATGTATGCAGCCGTGGACTCCCGTGAGGTGAGGGGCACGCAGGGCTGACTCCAGGGCTGGGTTCCCCTTGGCGCACTGGGAACAGGAGCCCAGAGCTGAGGCTGGGATGGATCCTTGGCTACAGCATCAGCTCTGGCTCTGCCTTTTGATGCTGCATCCCACCCATGATTTCAGCCAGGATATGAAGGCTACAGGGTGGAGAAACCCCCAAAATGTATCAGACCATGGAATCCCAGCATGGTTTGTGTTGGAAGTGACCCTAAAGCCCATCCATTGCCTCCCCCTGCCACGGGCAGGGACACTTCCCACTATCCCAGGATGCTCCAAGTTCTGTCCAACCCAGCCTTGGACACCTGGGCAGCCACAGCATCCCCCTGCTGAGGTGCACAGCCTCAAAGAGGGCAGCCATGTGTCCCTGTGCCACCCCTGTCATTGTCACCTGCAGCCTGGCCCCACACTGGGCTCCCACCCCACCCCACAGCTGGGGCTGAGTCTGTTCCACTCAGCTTCAGTTCCAGGGGCCAAAATCCCCATTCTGCTCCCACTGCTCCAACCTGGAGGGCTCATTCTTCTGCCTGCTGTGACACGGTGTCCTCTGGGACCCCTCCAGCTGGGAAAGTTCATCCCATCCTGGAGAAAGTACCTGGCTTGCCTTGAGCAATCAGTGGGTTATGAGAACAGAGCAGCCAGTGTTCAGCCATGGGGTTCAAAGAGTTATTAAAAAACCCCAAGTGTTTGAAGAGTGACGTGCAAAGGCTGTTGCTACTGTGACCCACCCCAAAAGTGTCCCCACAGCAGAAGGGGTTTCCTACTGTTCTCCAATGACACTGAGGGTCGCCCCACACACCTACAGGCCTGAAGGGGTGATTTTCATTGCCTTTTTTTAGGACCCTTTCACCACCCTCTGAAAATCCCTCAGGCCTCTGCCCCACCTGGGGCAAAGCTGGTTTGGGAGAAAATCCTCCCTGTTCTGCCAAGAGCTTTCCTCAAAATTTTGGAAACCAATGTTGTCACCTTGGGGTGTCTCTGGTCAAACACAGAGCAGGATTAAGGGATGCTCCTTGGGATGAGGAGCGTTGCCCAGGGATGTCTGGCCTGTCACCCAGCTGGTGTGACAAATTAATCCACTTTTCCTTTCCCCTCTCAGATATATTTAAGCCCTTGGAATGCTGATTATAGGGAAGAAACTCATCTGCTCATTAATATCACTGTAAAATCCTTTCCCATTCCCCAGCCCATGCTGTGGGATCAGGGGGCAGCATGTCCTTGTCCCTCAGTCAGTGTCACAGGGATGTCCCTTCCTGTGGCTGCTCCCATTGGGAACGCACACCCAAAAGTTTTGGAGCAGCCACGCCCTGGCTCTGTCCAAACACCACAAACCCTTGTCTGGGGGCTTGGGGACACCTTTTTGAGACAGGGTCAGCCTCACATTTCCTGTCTCTCCTGGCCAGATTGAAGAGCAGCCAAAGTACGAGATCAACCTCTACATGTACATCTACTTCGTCATCTTCATCATCTTCGGGGCCTTCTTCACCCTGAACCTCTTCATCGGCGTCATCATCGACAACTTCAACCAGCAGAAGAAAAAGATGAGTATTTCCTGTCTCCTGAGGGGCTGCTCTAGGCTGGAGGGGGCCAGCACAGCAGTGGGGTGATGGGACCGGGCCACCATGCCCAGGACTAGGATGGATCCCAGGATTCTTATCCATTAGTGGCTTCCTGCACTGGGCAAATGGCACATGGAGCTTTGTGTCCTGGTCACAGCAGTTACAGAGGACTTCATTTATGGGTGCAGAGGGAGGGAGCAAAGGGAGGCTGTGTTTTTTCTTGCCTGGGCCGTCAGTTTATTTTCTTTTCCCACCCTGGGATCATTTTCCCATGCACGAGGTTGAGACTCAACTTCTCCTTCCCTGCCAGCAGCTCAGGACTGCCAGCCCGGAGCAGGGGAGGAGGGTGGGCAGGGCCAAGCACACTGGTGGTGCTCAGCAGGGTCTGCAGGGCACAGAGAGGACACCTTGCTCCCAGCAGGATCTCAAAGGGGCTGGAGACACTTGGTGGGGAGGGACATGGTCAGACACACTTGGTGGGAAGAGAATTCCCGAGACTAACAGCAATGATTCCCTTTATACTTTGGAGGCAAAGACATCTTCATGACAGAAGAGCAGAAGAAATACTACAATGCCATGAAGAAGTTGGGCTCCAAGAAACCCCAGAAGCCCATCCCCAGGCCAGCGGTATGTTGGGTTCATCCTCCTGGAGTGGAGCACACAGGGAGCACTTCAAGCCACCAGCTGTCCCAAAGGGAACAAGAAGGATCCAGGGAAGACCACTTGCCCCATTGTTACTCTTCTGACAGGACCTGGCCAGAGCTGGGGCTTCAGAAGAGTCTGACATCAGGCCACCTCCTTTGGGCCTGCCTTTTAGCCCTTGGTCTGCTGGCAAGGGCAGTGATGGGGTTTCTTTGGCAGGAATTTGGGTTTTTTCCTAGTTCGGCTCCCAGCTCCTCTCTGGCTCTCTTTTCTCTCATGGAAAGCTCAGTTTTAAACCCCCCAGAAGGGACCCTGGTCCAGCCAAAACATTCTTAGTTGTGATTTGGGTTTTGTAGCCCTGCACAAGGGAGATCCTTCCCATGTATTAATTTGTGCCCTGTGGGTGTAATTAGCAAGTGGCTGTGCCCTGTGCCCACTCCTCCTGGCTGTGGCGTTCCCAGGTGTGCTCCATCCTGAGAGGCGCTGGGAATCCTCCCCCCATAACTTTTGGGGCTGTGAGAGCCGTGCTGGCCACAGTCCTGAGGTTTCCCACACTTGTAAATATTGGTCTGTCTTCTCTTTCTGCTGTGTTTTTGTTTTGCTGTGTTTGTCCTGTGTTCCCACCTCTTCTCTGGTGCTCCATCGTTGCCCTTGTGTCCCTCACTGCAGAACAAAATCCAAGGGAAGGTGTTTGACTTCGTTACCAAGCAAGTGTTTGACATCACCATCATGATCCTGATTTGCCTGAACATGGTGACCATGATGGTGGAAACAGATGACCAGAGCGAGCTCAAAACCTCTGTCCTCTACAAGATAAACCTGGTCTTCATCGTCATCTTCACTGGCGAGTGCGTGCTCAAGATGTTTGCCCTCCGCCACTACTTCTTCACTGTGGGCTGGAACATCTTTGACTTCGTGGTGGTTATCCTCTCCATCCTAGGTGAGTCCTGCTGCTCCCGCCAGTCCCTCAGAGATCCCACAGGACAATGATGAGTGGATGTGGTCTCACCAGTCCACACCCACCGGGCTGTCACTGGACCCTGCTTGCACCCATCCTTTGAGCATGGCCAAGCCAGCAGGACCCTGGGGCATGACAGATGTGAAGCTACTCCAGGCTGGGTGAGGGGCTGGGAATATCTTTATCGTTGTAATGGGCCCCTGGCCAGGTAATAATTAGTATAGACTCTATGATTCACAGAAGGTTGATTAATAATAATCTTTATTAAGAAACTTATTGTTCTTATAGATAGTTACAATACAGTTGGACTTAATTGGTCCTCTAATTCAAACACCATCACCACTGGCTAGTTAAGAAACCACCCTTTGGTAAACAAATCTCCATAACACATTCCACATGCTCACAATACCAGGTGCAGCAAGATAAGAATTGTTTCTTATTCTTTTCTTTGATCTTCTCACAGCCTTTTCCCAGCATGATGCCTGGGAAAGTTGTGTTTCTCTCTGTGGCCAGTGCTGCCACACTCCTTGCTGTTATTTCCCTTGGTGTTCTCTTTCTCTGAAACAGAGCAGCCAGAGTTTAACCCTTGGATCTGTGCTCAGAGGTTATTTTTTAATGTTTTTTCTGTCAAGGGAGGAGCCTTCAGGGTGGCCTCTACTCACTGTGTCTGCCCAGGTGGAGCCGAGCAGTTCCCCTTCACCTCCCATCGGTGGCACAGCAAACTCATCTGCCCTTCCTCCCTCCACAGGTATCGTCCTCTCAGACATCATCGAGAAGTACTTTGTGTCCCCCACCCTCTTCAGGGTGATCCGGCTGGCGAGGATCCGCCGGCTGCGCCGGCTGGGTCGAGGGGCCTGCACGCTCCTCTTTGCCCTGATGATGTCTCTGCCCGCCCTGTTCAACATCGGCCTCCTGCTCTTCCTCGTCATGTTCATCTACTCCATCTTCGGCATGTCCAACTTCGCCTACGTCAAGAAGGAGTCGGGGATCGATGACATCTTCAACTTCGAAACCTTTGGGAACAGCATCATCTGTCTCTTCCAGATCACCACGTCAGCGGGGTGGGATGGGCTCCTCAACCCCATCCTCAACAGCGGCCCCCCGGACTGCGACCCCGAGCTGGAGAACCCCGGGAGTTCAGTGAAGGGAGACTGTGGGAACCCCGCCATCGGCATCTTCTTCTTCTGCAGCTACATCATCATCTCCTTCCTCATCGTGGTGAACATGTACATTGCCATCATCCTGGAGAACTTCAGTGTGGCCACAGAGGAGAGCAGCGAGCCCCTCTGTGAAGATGATTTTGAAATGTTTTATGAAACTTGGGAGAAGTTCGACCCGGACGCCACCCAGTTCATCGCCTACAGCACCTTGTCTGACTTTGTGGACACCTTGCAGGAGCCACTCCGAGTTCCCAAGCCCAACAAGATCAAACTCATCACCATGGATCTACCAATGGTTGCTGGGGACAAAATCCACTGCCTAGACATTCTCTTTGCCCTGACTAAGGAAGTGCTGGGAGACTCGGGAGAGATGGATGCCCTGAAGGCCACCATGGAGGAGAAGTTCATGGCTGCCAACCCCTCGAAGGTTTCCTATGAACCCATCACCACCACCCTGAAGAGGAAACACGAGGAGGTGTGTGCTACCAGGATCCAGAGGGCGTTCCGGAGGTACCTCCTGCGGCGCTCGGTCAAGCAGGCGTCCTACATGTACAGGCACAGCCAGGACGCGCTGGGCGAGGACGCGCCCGAGAAGGAAGGGCTGATCGCCACCAAAATGCAGGAGATCTATGGGAACTCTGGGACAGATGTGGAGACAGCCCCTGCCCTGGGCCTCAAGCCCATTCCCAGCTCAGAGACGCCCCAGGATGCTCCTGAGGAAGCACAGGTTTGGCGTAAGGAACACGTGGTGAAAGAGTCGCTGGTGTAACACGAGGAGGTTCCACCTCTGGCCCAGCCTGAAGAGACTTCATTTGTATCTCCTGTTCAAAGCTCTTCCATGCACAGATCTCTAGATCTTAGATATTGAGCTAATTTCAGACATTTCAAGCAATCATCTTGAATTTCAAAGCAGGATCTCCTCCTGATCCTGGGTTTTACAGCCCACTGCACTTACAAAGAGTTAAATTCTTTTTCTTATGAGAACTCAAATGTGAAATCTGTTGTCGGTGAAAGAGAAACAAGTTAGTTTTGAAATCATCTCATCACAGTAACGATGGTTTTCAGGCGTGAACAGAAGAGTATGGTTGTCCTTTCACTTAAAGTAATTATTTATTAATGTTATTTCACAATTAAGAGATTTTCTTGTATTCTATTCTTCCAGAGTGCAGCCAAGCAACCAGTAAAGATGAGCCAAGTGAAATAATATTAAGAATAATTACGGAAAACAGAAGGTTTTGTGAACAAAAATCTCCAAAGTCTTAAAGCAGCACCTTTCTTTTGAACCTCTGAATAAGCTTGATGATTATTTTTTTGTTACTTACAAGAGAAAGTGCAATTATGTCTTAAAAATTGGTTTGCAAAGCCAAAGCAAAGCATCTGCAGATTTGTTCTCAGGGTTAAATATCATGTTTTCAAGGTCTCTGAATATGCATTGAAAGCAGAAATCGTTCAGGTCTCTGTAGGACGAATGTAAACACTATTTATAGTCAATATTTTTACTCTGTTTTCCCATTTCCGTCCAGGTTTTGTGGCAGGAAAGCAATGGGCAAAGATAGGATTTGGAAAACGTCCTCCAAGAATCCCCAGTCCCCAGGACAAAACTCTCCAGGGTTTTTTTCTAGCCCTGTTGCAAGAGGAACTTTCCCACTGGAGTGCTCTTGGTTGGCATTCCAAATGTCCTCTTCATTAGTGTTAATTAATGAGTGCACCCCCAGGGACAGGGGCAGATGTTTGAATGATCCTTTCCACAAGCTGCCTTAGGGGTGCCCAAAATCCCACCCAAGCCCCCAGGTGGCTGCATGGAATAAACGATCCCACTGGGGTGTGAATCCCAAAATCCTCAGGCAGAGCATCCTTCCCCTGGTTGGGGCTGCAGAGAGGCCCTGGTGGCACATTCTGGATGGGCCAGGAAGGTCCTCGCCAGGAAACCTCCAGGGAGAGGAGCGTTTTCCCAGGGGAAAAGGGATTTGCTGTTCTTCACACAGGTGAGCAAAATGAAAGTAAATCAAGGAAAATGGCCTGGGCACAGCTGTGGCTGCCCTGGATCCCTGGCAGTGTCCAAGGCCAGGTTGGACAGGGCTTGGAGCAGCCTGGGATAGTGGAAGGTGTCCCTGCCATGGCAGGGGGTGGCACTGGATGAGCTTTGAGGTCCTTCCAACCCAAACCATTCTGTGATTCTGTGAAAAATGGGCAAAAGGCCCCGAGTTCACCTCTGACCACCTTCTGCCTTCAAAAGGGAAATAAAAACCCCTCTTGAGATCAAAACAAACATGAACCAAAACTCTTCCAGTTCAAACAAGGCTGTTCCTGAAGCCAAAGGCTCTGATTTTTTGTACTCTGATGATTCTCTTCTCTTCCTGGGCTGCTTTGGGCACTGCCACCCCAGGTGCCCCACGGCCAGGCTGGCCGGGAGCGGTGCTGAGCCACTTTTCATGGCCAGCATTTCCATGGGAAGCATCCCTGGCACGGCAGCCCCCGCCCGGCCCGCGGTTCACAATCGATGCTGCTTCTACGTTTGTGTCGTCGGGGATGGGGAAATGCCCCAGAGCAGGGTTTGTGCGAGCTAAAGCCGTTTTTCTTTGTACATTTCTTACAATAAACGACTGTAAATGATCTGTTATTACGGTACCAAGTGTGTTGGAGCGTCTTGGGGGAGAAATATATTTTTGTAGTGCAGAGCTTTAGTGCAATCTTTGTTGATGGCTGCTTGAGGGCCCACAGTATAATGGCTACTAGGAGGAAGCCAGTTGAGAAGGGGAGTCAAGGAGATCCCAGGGGGTTGAATCCACATTCGTATGGGAATAGTTTTTCTGAGTCAGGGGGTATTTGGGTGAGTCAAAAGTTTAGTGCAGTTAGGAGGATACTTAGGGTCAGTGATAGGGCCAGTATGAATAGGATTATGTTTATTACTCTTCTCTTGGCTTAAACCAGATTCTAAGGATTGGAAGTTGATTGTAATTAATATACTAGAAGAGTAAGATCCTCATATTTAGGGAAGTCAATATTTATCCGCTCACAGAGATTTATCCGCCTTTAAATTGCCCTTAATTTGCTTCATTAGGGTTTGTGGGTTTTCCTTGGAGAAGAATTAAGAGTGAACTTAGATTCGTTTCACAGGCAACATCCTCCAACACCCCTGTGCTGGGAGGGCTGAACACCCCTTCCCTTGGCTCCCTGTGCTCGGCCAACCTCAGCAGGACCAGGGGGTCTCATCCTGCACAGGAACCTCCAGGGCTGTCCCCTGGGACCTCCAGCCCAGCTCCCAGAGCTTCTGCTCCTGATCCCATCCCTTGGAGCCCTCGGTGCTCACCAGGAGCCACAGGAAACACTGCTGTGGGCACCGCCAAGGACAGAGGAGGGTTTGGAGGCGTGTGGATGTGGGACCCTCCCTGTGGGGCCATCAGGTTCCCCTACAATTCCTGTCACGCTGTGAGCACAGGGGTGACTGAACCCCTCAGTGCCCTTCAGGGGTGCCAGGGAACCCTCGGGCAGCACAGGGGCTGATTTGGCCACTGTCACTGCAAACCCTCTTCAGTTTGTGCCCCACTCCTGCTTTTACCTCCCAGGGCTTTCCCAGGCGCCTCCAGCAGCCCAGCTTCCATCTGCAGCCCCAGAACCCCATAAAAACCCCTCCAGTGCCTGCCAAGCATGTGGGCATCCCTTTCCCCTTGCCCTGCTGGGATATCAGGGCCAGGCTCTGCCCTTCCATCCAGACCAGGGGTAATGGCAGCAGGGACTTGGCAGCGCTGCCCCATATACAGAACCAGGAGAAGGCACTTCTCCCATCATCATGCCCTCATGGAGCCAGTTTTTCTCTGGAAAATTTATTTCTCTTGCTTCCTGCTCCTTTGCATGTAAAGTCAGGCTGGGGCTGGTACCCAGCACCCACCAGATGCTCAGAACTGGCAAAAACCCCACCCAGCCTGCAGAAGATGAAGGTTTGGGGAGGCCCCGGGCAGTGGCACCAGGCTCTGGGGACCAACAGGACTGGCAGAAGTACCCAGAGGTGTTTTTCACTGGAGTTACAGTTCAGTGCTCACCCAACGAGCAACAACGGGGGGGGGGGCAGAGCCTGGGGGAAACTGCTCCTGCAGCAGAGCTCACCTCGGGGGCCTTGCTGTGCTTCCCTGGGGCCTGGCTGTCCCAAAGGTCCCATGGAGATGGATCTTGGAAGTGGAGAGCGGTGGGAATGGCTGGTACCCAAGTGACTCCTTGTTTTCACCTTTCCCCATCTCATCTTCTCCCTGGAAGCACTCAAAAAACGTAGATGTGGCACTTGAGGACATGGGGGGGTTAGTGGTGATCGTGGTGGTGCTGCTGAGCTGATGCTCCTAAAGGTCTTTTCAAACCACGGTGATTTTGTGATTGACTCATGCTTCTCTGATTTTAGATTTCTGGACTCCCTGGGATGCAGGGATGGGAGCTGAGGGACCCATCCCACAACAAGCAACCCCACAAACAGCCA
>NW_005054839.1:35148-56940 GCF_000277835.1 Geospiza fortis
GCTGCAGCTCTTGGCTTCTGGGCCACCATCAACCCCTGCCCATCCCCTTCAGGGCCAAACACCCTGGGGGGATCTGTGGAGCTGGGGGGAAGCCCTGGGGATCACCTCCATCCTGTCCTGTCCCCCAGAGATGTGGCCAGGCAGCACCCATCCCATTCCCTGGGCACATCCCGTGCTCAGCCAGGTTTGGCACCTCCTGCTTTGCAGATGGGCTCATCCCCAGCTCTGCTGCAGGGCCAGCCCTGGCCACCCCCAGGGAATATTGGCACCACAGGGAGCCAGGTGGTGGACAGTGCCCAGGGACAGGGAGTAGACAATGCCCAGGAACAGGGAGTGGACAATGCCCAGGGACAGAAGGGTGGATGAAGCCCAGGAACAGGAGGATCGATGAAGCCCAGGGACAGGGAGATGGACAGTGCCCAGGGACAGGACAGTGCACAATGCCCAGGGACACAGAGATGGACAATGCCCAGGGACATGGAGAGAAACAATGCCCCAGGATGGGAGGGTGAATGAAGCACAGGAACATGAGAGTGGACAATGCCCAGGGACACAAGGATAGACAGTGCCCAGGGCCCCGAGGCTCACAGGATCCCCAGCGTCTGCACCACATTCAAAACCAGCCCCGAGGGAAAGTCCCCGGGCGGGGAGGATTTACATGAGCAGGAAAGGGGCCGTGCACAGAGCAGCAGCTTTGCCATTTTTAGGTCCTGGGGCCAGGGTGGCGGAGCAGCCGCTGTTTCTGCAGAAGCACAGGTTGGATGTTTTCCTGCCCTGGGCACTGAAGTATGGCTGGGACGGGCACGAGGGCTCCCGGTGCCCCTCTGGCTGCTGCCTCTGCTCACAGGTAGGCACCAAACGGGCTCTGCTCTTCAGAGCAAGGAGCCAGGACACTGCCCTGGGCTGTGTCCCCGGCTGGGGGTTTCCCCCAGCTCTGCCTCTCAGTGCAATAATTTTAAGCTTTGTGCTGGTCTCTCTCTGTCCTGTTCTGTGCTGGGAGCCTCACGGGGAGCCCAGGAGGGCACACAGGGCTGGGAGCCCAGTGCCTGCCTGGGGTTTGTGTTTTGCTTCCCGTGGGGTGTGCAGGCAGGTCACATTCTGGGGCAGGCCCATGGCTTTGGCTGAGCGGGTGCAGAGCCAGCCTGGCTGGGGCTGCAGGTGGCAGGAAAGAAGGGTGGTTGAGGTTTATTAACCATTTATTACTCTCCGAGGCCCGGGGATGGGGCTGGCACATTGCCAAGGCTATGGCCTCTGCTCTGTGGGGTTCAGTGCCCAGGAGCAGAGGAGAAATGGGATGAAAAAGGCTTTTGGGGTGATTTGTGGAGTTTGTGTGAACATGCCTGTGCTGCTCCCCTTGGAGAAGCAGCAGCAAAAGCCAGGATGTGGCTCCTGTCCCCTTCCAGCTCCTCTTGCCTGGTGCAGGGACAGCTACAAGAACTTGCAGCAGATCTCACCCTCAGAGGGAAACGTGTCCCCACGGGACAAAGGGCATTTAAAGGGCTCCTCTGGTGGCCACATAAGTCCAGCATGGATTCAAGGCTGTAGGGTTTGAACGTGGCTCTCATGATGATTTTGGGGGAGGACAGGGGAAGCTCAGCCCACCTGTGGCTGCAGTGGAACTCCTGACTCAGAGGGGTGTGAGGCACCAGCCTGGTCTTCCTTTAGAAACACCAACAGAACCTGGGGAGCAAAGCCTTGGTTGGTGGCACTGCGGGTGACAGGGACACAGCCAGTGCCCAGCCAGGACAAAGGGCATCTCTCAGCCTGGAACAAAATGGAATGGGGCAGGAAGGAAGGATTTGCCTGCAGAGGTGTTGGTGCTGAACATGGACAGGGCAGCAGGGACCTGGAAGGGGCTCTGGGGCAATGAGAGGAGCCCCTGCCCAAGCCAGGAGTCTGCAGGAGGGTGGCACAGAGCTCAGACTGGGGAACTGAACCTTTCTTCTTCTTTTTTTGTTCCTTCTTCTCATTCTGGAGATGGGGAGGTTGGCAGCTGCCCTGCAGGGAGCTGCTGCAGCCCCACCTCGTGCCAGCTCCTGCACCGGGTTTGGTGAATCTCCATCGAGAGGAGGGAACTGGGCACTCAAGCGGGGCAGTAAACAGGGCTGGGGCTTCCTGCCCAGCTGCAGCAAGAGGAACCAGCCCAGAGGCACTGGAGCTGTGGGAAGGGCACCCGTGGGTGCTGGGGGGGTCCCCACCTCCCCCTGCTTCCTGCACTGCAGGGCCCACAGCACCAGCCCTTGTCCCGGGGGGCTGTGTGGCCACAGGATCTGGGAACACCCCTGGCCACCACAGGGCTCTGAGCCAGGAAATCCCAGCAGGGAAGGGTTTCTGGTTGGTTCGGGGAGTGGGGATGCAGAGCTGGGAGTATCTGGAGCCCTCCTGTTAGGCCCCAGCCTCAGGGACATCATAGAAAGCAGATTTCACTGGGGTATCAACCAGAAAACAACCTGGAAAACTTTCAGGAGACAGGATGGAAACCGAAGGGTTTCTACCCAAATCTGAGCTGCCCCAGGCCCTCTGAGCAGAAGGCAGTTGCTGTCCTGTTGTTGCTCTATCCCCTATAGAGTGGGCAGGAAGGGACAGGACACATCCATCCCTCTGGGGACATCCTGGTGGGCTCCTGGCCATGATCTCAGGCCCTTCTCCTGTCTTGCAGGTGGGACCCCAGCAGAGAAGAACAGCACTGGGAACAGCACAGGTACCCCCAGACCCGCTGGGCTCTTCCCCTCCGTGTGTCCCCGGGGTCCTCCTGTCCCACAGAGCTGCTGTCCTACCCCCCATGGGCTTTTCCCTCCCAAAGGCCATTCCCAGGCTGTGACATCCCCCATGGCCCATCCCCAATCCTGCTCCTTCCTCTCCCTCTGCAAAGCCAGATCTGCTTTGTCTTTCCTGAGCACCCACAGGTTTTCCCTCTGCATTTGCTGCATGGACAAGTCTGAGACCAGCACTGGCCATGTGCCACAGCACTTCTGCCACTGTCCTTGGCCATTCCCACCCATGGGGTCCTAAGGGTGACCTCTGCAACCCAAACACGCTCCACTCTGAGACTAAAGTCACCACTCTGGGACTAAGCATGGCCAAAAAATATTACAAAATAAAGCAAAAGGCCAAAAAATGTGGAAGAAAAACAGAAACCAGCTGGGATTCCACAGGCTGTAATTTTGGAGCTGGGATTAACTAAATGTGCACAGAGAGGGGTGGGAGCAGGACAGAAATATTGCAGCAGAGGTATTCCCACAGAAAATTGGAGTTTCCATTATGATGTCTTGTGAAGGCTGACCTAGAACAGAGACTAGACAGAGCTGAAGAATATCAGGGCAAGCCCAAATCTGGGAATGATTGGCATCTGACTCCAAGGCTTCAGAATGCTGAACTCTCCCTTTATTAAAACTATACTATATGACATCACAACTATATTGAAGAGATACATACTATACTATATCATACTTATTTCTAACTACTGAAAAATACTAAAGAAAACTCGTGACTGGCTCCCAACAGTCAGGACACAGCTTTGCGTGATTGGCCAAGGAAACAAAACAATCCTCAGCAGAATCCAATTACCAAATCCCTTCAGGTAAATAATCTTCCAACACATTCCACATGTTCACAAACACAGGAGCAGCAAATGAGATAAGAATTGTTTTGATCATTCTTTTCTCCACTTCTCTCACAGCTTCTCTCTGTTCAGAGGGCATGTGAATACCACAAAGGTTTATTAATTGGAAGGCCTCAATGGATGCACCTTGGGCAGCACAAGAGGCCAGCCAGGGCTGCACCCCAGGTGAACCCAAAATGGTCACAAAATGTCCCACTGATCACAGGGTCTCTCACTTTTATAAGTTCTGCTCCATTTGCATATTGGAGTTAATTGTCCAATTACAGCTCCAGCCCATGCAGTCCCATCCTGCTTGTTTTTCTCTCTTCAGCCCACAGTGTTTGTGCTCTTGGGCCTGAGATTTGGATCATTTGTCCTTGGTCCCCAAAGCCACTGGGCTTCACACTAAAGCAGCACAGAAAAATATAAAAGTTAAAACCTGAGGCATCCATTAAAATCAGACTTCCAACAAAAGTCTCAGATCTCATAGAATCACAGAATATCCTGATTGGAAGGGACCCCCAAGGACCATCCAGTCCCACTCCTGGCCCTACCCAGACACCCCAACAATCCCACCCTGGGCATCCCTGGCAGCGCTGTCCAAACCCTCCTGGAGCTCTGGCAGCCTCAGGGCTGGGACCATTCCCTGGGGGTCTGGGATGAGAATAACTCACCAAAACCAAGCTGGATGCTCAAAAGCAGCATGAAAACGGGAAGCTTTTTGTTAGAGAGGTGCCAGGGGGTCTCATGGGTGGCAGTGACAGCCTTGTCCCCTGCAGATGGCCCGATGTGTCCCTCGGTGCACCAGAACGTGCGGTACGTGGCCGTCAAGAAGAACATGCCCATCTACTTCATGTGCTACTCCATGGAGCCCCAGGTCATGCAGTGGTACAAGACAGCAGAGGACAGGGAGGACCTCTCTGTGCTGGATCAGAACACGACCAGGTACCACGTCGAGAGGACAAACACCTCCATCAACCTGACCCTCCTCAGGACCAGCTCCGAGGACAACGGGATCTACGTGTGTGACAGGAAGGGCCTGGTGCAGAAGGAGAAGCTGCACTCGTGTGGGACAGAGCTCCGAGTCATGGGTGAGTGAGTGGCAGCTCGGTTTGGGCACCAGTCTGTAAGAACGTCGGGGGGTAGGAGGGCCAGGATGGATGGAGATGAGAGATCTCTGCAGCCAGGTCAGGAACTTGGGGTTCATTGCAAAGGGCCTGGGTGCAGGGCCCTGCTGGGAGCTGCCAGCCACAGCTCAGAGCAGTAAAGAGAGGGGGAGAGAGGATGAGAGGGTGAGAGAGTAAGAGGGTAAGAGCATAAGGGAGTAAAAAAGGTAAGAGAGTAAAAGGGTAAAAGAGTGAGGTTTCTGTTACAATACAATAAATCTTCTGTGCTGAATATTCTAATTCTCACTAACCAATCTAGTACAAGATACAAATCCTATAGCATTTACATACAGCCTATAAGAATCACTACATTACCATCCTGTGTTACATTTCAAACCCTAAAAACTCCTCTTTGGGCCCCTTCTGCCAAGCTAGCAGGGTCTGCTCTGACCCTTGGGCCTGTCTGCAAGCAGAGGGTGTTGTTCCATCAAAAGGGGATCACCTTCAGCCAGCCACACCATTGTTTTCCAGTTGTTCAGTAACTAAAGTATCTCAAAGCTTGCTTTCATTTCAATCTCACTTAGAGTTTCTATATGCTCAAAATCTTTTGCCAAACAATCATATTTATAAGGCTTTCCTGTTTCATCTTCCCCAACACTCTCCCATTTCCCCCTCCATGTGAACCCCCCATAGTGCTCTCACACCTCCTCCTCTCCCTGTGCTGGTGGGACCCTCTCCAACCCAACTGTGGGTGCTCTGTGGCACCCCAGAGGTTCCATCCCTCACTGCCCGCCCCAAGGAGCAGGACAACCTCCCCGGGTCTGCCCTGGCATAGCCATCCTGCAAAAACCAGGGACATGTTCCTCTAATAAATCAGATTTCTCCTGCTCCTGGTGACTGGTGTCCCATCCCAGAGCTGGTCCCTGATGCCAACGCTGGGGGCAGCTGCAGTGCTCTGGTCTCTCCCAATGCAGAGGACAGGTCACCCTGGTCCCCACATGCCCCCTTGGTGACACACTCTGGCCTTGGTGAGCTCAACCCTCCCCTGCAGCCTGGCACAGAGGTGACCTGGGCTCTCCCTGTGTGCTGCTCCCAGGTACCAGCAGCATCAAGCAGTTCCAGAACAGGAACACACTGAAAGATGCCATCATCATCATCCAGTCCATCCTGCTCGTCATCTTCATCAGCATTCCCATCCTCCTCTTCCTAGATAAGGCAAGTGACAGTGCCTCCAGCAGAGGGGATGTCCCCAGCTGGGCTCACAGCAGTGTCCTGCAGTGCATCCCAGGCAGGCCAGTCCTGGCCATGGGATGGGTTTGGGGCTGTGGGTGGGAACGTGGATATCTGAAATGGGAACAGACCCATCTCAAATGCTGTGTGGGGACTCCATGGATGTGCCTGTGGAAGTGGTGGGACCTGGCCTGGGAGAGCAAGGCTGGGGACAGGGGATCCTGGCGGGTGCTGACACCAACCTGTGACTCTCCACAGGGTGAAGACAAGAAGAGCCCAGAGGAGGACCACACCTACGAGGTAATTCATGATAGCAGAACCTCCCTAACATCACCTGAGCCTTCACACGGGGGTTGTGCCCCTGCTGGGTGTCTGCTGGGGGTCACCTTGTAGCACCTTCCTTGGGAGGAAAATCAGGGCACCTTCCTCCCAGATTACACATCAGCTGAGCTGAGCTGCCCATGGAAGCACCCAGTGCACATCCAACATCCAGCACCCAACCATGCCCATCCTCTGTCCCTGTCAGAAGCTGCTCCAGGCTCAGGGGGAGCAGCCTGGGAGGGTCCCCAGCGGGTATCCTAAGGGATGTGTCGTGGCTGGAGCCTCCTGCCATGTCCCACCCTCCTTGTTGTTGCTGCAGGGGCTGGAGGTGGAGCAGATGGCCACCTACGAGGACATCACTCCTTTCCGGGACGTGAAGGCCAAGTGGACGGTGGGGGAGCACCCAGGTGAAGAGTGAGGGGTCCTGTGCCCCCTGCCAGGCCCTGCCAGCACCCTGCCAGCCCCCGTGGGGACAGATCCCCTGGAGCACGGCTCTGCCCGGATCCCGGGCTGCCAACACCTGCACAGCTCGGGGCTGGGAGCCTGTCTGGGGTGCTCACATGTCTGGGCTGTGTCTCCGAGGCTGCCCCACCCCACTGTCACTGTCCCCACCCTGCTGACTGACCCCTAAAGCCTCTGTAGAAATTAGGAGCCACCTGTGATCCCCCAGCAGCAAACTGGTCACACAGCCCAGGCAGCCCCAGCACCGAGCTCCAGCCTGGGCAGTGCCAAGGAAGGACTGGGAATGAGGGCTCTGCTCCAGCCCCACCACCCCGGGAAGGACAGGACCAGGCACTGCAGGGACACTGCCAACAGCACCGTGGGGCTGTTGTGAGAAGTGAATTTCAGGCCACTCTTCAGCTGCCAAAGCCAAGGCTGTGTCCACAGGCCCAGCTGGCAGAGGTCTGAGGTGCAGGAGCCCCCAAAAGCACCTCCTTTTCTCCAAAGACTATGGAAGAGCTGGGGAGAAAGGTCTCTCCCAAAGGCTTGCTGCTCCCCAAGCAAGAGCTGGCCCCTGTCACGAGGTCATGCCCGCGGTGAGGGACATGTGTGACCTCAGAACATCTGGGAAAACTGTAAATTGTGAGACACAAACCTCCAACTGCTTTTGAAGTCCTAATAAAGGTAATGGGTGAATCCTCATCCTGCTCCATCCTGCTGTGTCCATTACGGGGGTGTCCCATAACCCTGGTGCTGATTTCCTGGCAATAATGAGCAGTTTTTTGGGTCCAGCTTAGCTGGAAACCAAACTTCACCTCTTCAGACTTCACCCAGAGGGCAGACAGGGATGGAAAACCAAGAGCAGATGTGAGGCTACCCACGGGGACCTCAACAGTGCCAAAACATCAGCTTGGGATGGGTCAAAGAGAATCACCAGGATCCAGAGCAGGAGAACAGGACCAGCAGCTCCACTCTCAGCTAGATCTGGGCTTGAAGGAGAAGCTAAAAAACATCTGGAGATTGGGTTTGTCATTCAATTATCTTGGCATGGCAGCAACAGCTGAGGGTGGTGGGCTCAGGGCCAGCTGGGCACCCAAACCAGGGCTGGGGGCACAGTGGGCATGGGGGCTTGGCTGGACAAGGGTGACAAGGACATTGTGGCTCAAACTATCCCCTCTCACAGAGCCCAAGGCCTCTCTGTCCTGGTGTTTCATGATATTTTGGGCTCCAAGCAGCTCCTGCAATTGCTCTGCACCCCAAAAACAGCCAGAGAAGGGTAAAATTCTAAGCAAAAAATGCTTTTCAGAAGTAACAGGACAGTTCTTTACCAGTAAAGCAACTCTGTGGAAAACTGGAAGTCAGTTTAAACAGCACAAAGACCAGTATTTTGGAATTGATTTTTACTAGTTAAATAAAACTACCCCAAATTAGTTCTGCCACATATATATATAAGTTATTTAAGCATATTTTACTTCTAAAATTCGTTAATTAAAATAAGGAACATTCACAGGGAGAGAAAAGAACTGGCTGTTCCTGGTTTCCATGTTTGCCAGGATTTTAGGACTAGCAGATCTCATCCCTCCATTCCTTGTTTTCAGTTTCTAAATGAAAGATGGAAGTTTTTTCTGGCTTTCCCAGTTTCAGATTCCTCAGGCCTCTGTAAACAACTCACTCAAGTGTCTGAACAGAATAGTAGAAAAAAAAGTAGAAAATTTGCTGTTTGCACCTGGTGAGGAACCACTTGTGTCAAAAGCAGTTTTTGTGACCCCAGTCCTGCTTTGCTGCTCCTTCGGCCCAGGGCTTTGGCCTCCTTTAAAATGGCAGAAGTAAATAAATGTTTCTGTGGCGTTGTTGGTTTATTTGAAATGCTTGGAGTAGTTTCTAAGGAGCCTGGAGATGCCTGGGGTTCATTTCATTCTATATTGAGAGTGGTCTGTGTTTAAAACACATTTAATGTAAATAAATATATCAGTCTATACAGCCCAGGTTCTGTATTTTGTCCTGGTTTCTGTCATTGAATCATGGAATCACACAGGCTGGAAAAGCCCTCTAGGATCATTGTGTGCCCCACCACTAGCCCCTGTCCCCAGGTGCCACATCCACACATCTTTTAAATCCTTCCAGGGACGGGGACTCTACCACTGCCAGGGCTGGACAACCCATCCAGTAAAAGAATTTTCCCTAATATCCAATCTAAACCTCCCCTGGCATAGCCTGAGGCTGTTTCCTCTTGTCCTTGTGAGAAGAAACTGACCCCCATCTGGATACAACCTCCTTCCAGATAATAGTAGGGAGGGAAATTCCGTTTTCCATAGGGATGCTCAGGCAGACAGGTGGGGTTGCCTGGGGAGCTGCACCTGGGGGTTCAGCCTCATCTTTTCACAGGAGTTCAGTGAAACCCAGCAGTTCCTCCTCTAGCAAATAATCCCCATAAATCTGACGTAGAATTTCTCCTTGGAGCAGTGAGTTAGGAGAGAGAATCCCCACAGCCCGAACCTTCTGCAGAGCTGGGCTGTGGCTTAGCGACTGCTCCTCGGTCAGGATTCCCCGCGCTGGGGATCACCAGGAGCCCGGGAGCACACCCAGGAAAAGCTGTTTCACTTGTTTAAAAGCTCGGGGAAAAGTGGGTGGACACGGAGCCATCCTGAAGAGAATGCAGGGATTTTTTCTTTTCCGAGGAATGTGGAAATCATGGAGTGTGGCGCTGCTTTAGATGGGTTGGGAATGCAGGAATTGCAGAGCCAGAAATTGGCCCGGGTCAGGTTTGGGAGCCGCTTATGCAACCGCGGCTCTGCCCGGCCCGGCGCTCGTCATGCGCCGCTTCTGCCTCATTTACTGCGAGACAGCGCCGGGGACAAAGCCAGCCTGGGGGAGCGGAGCGTTCCGTGCCGGGACAAAACCAGCGGGGGGAGCGCTCCGTGCGGGGACAAAGCCAGCCTGGGGGAGCGGAGCGTTCCGTGCCGGGACAAAGCCAGCCTGGGGGAGCGTTCCGTGCCGGGACAAAGCCAGCCCGGGGGAGCTTGGCCCGGCTCAGCCCGGCCCCTCCGTGCCGGACCGTGCGGGTTTAGCGCGGCTCTGACCCAGAGCTGCGCAGGACGCGGGAGCTGCAGAGACACAGTGGCGTCATCCAGGGCTGGGCTGGGCTGAGCCCTGACAGATTTAAACACGAGCTGGAGTAGAAAACATAAAAACACGTCCAGATGTTGCCGCTGTGGGGTGACGGGACACCTGATAGCGGCAGGACCCGCTGTTCCCTCTGCTGCCGGGACTGACATTTCCCTGTGACACCACCGTGTCTCCAGCAGCAACACCCGGGGGCTTCTCGGAACAGCCCCGCTCTCCCTCATGTTTATCGAGCAGCTCTCCTCTCTCTCCTCCCGCAGCTCCAGCGGCTCCGGGGGTGATGCTGCTGCTTGGAAACCAGAGCCACACACAGCAAACTGGGGCCTGGGTGAGCCAAATCACCTCCGGATACAGGACATCCCCTGAACACCAGACAAAGGCCAAACCAGTCTGGTTTGGAGCTTAATGCGAAGTAAAAGTCCTTTAAATACACCTGGAGCTGCCCATCCCAGGTTCTGTCTTGTTTTTCTCAAAAGCAGGGATGCGTGGGCTGTGTCCTCTCTTCTTCAAGGCCAGGCTGGACAGGGCTTGGAGCCCCCTGGGACAGTGGAAGGTGTCCCTGCCATGGCAGGGGTGGCACTGGATGGGCTTTAAGGTCCCCTCCAACCCAAACCACTCCATGATTCTCTGATTCCCTTCCCCATCTCCTCTTCCCCATCCCTCCTATCTCCTTTCCACACCATTCCTCTCCTTAATCCCACAGTGTTGTTTCACATTTGCATCTCAGGCAGGTTTTCCCACAGCCTTGACCAGCTGGGGATCAGAGAAAGTTCTCAGAGCTCTGGATTTGCAGTGGGCAGGCTGGAATCCAAACCAGCACCGGGTCGGGACAGCTCCTTGTCTCAACCGTGACAAACCAGCTCAGCAAAAGTGTTTGTTGAACTTTTGACATTTTGGGAGAAATTGGAAGCAATTCCTTGGCAGAAATAGGATTCGTCTGACAATATCCAACCAGCTCTATCCCCACAAACAATAGAGAGGAAAACATCACAGAATTACGAATCTTTTAGGCTGGAAATGTTTCTAAGATCATCAGTCCATTCCTCCAGCACTGCCAAGGCCACCACTAACCCATGTCCCCAGCTGCCACAAAGCATTAAATCCCTCCAGGGATGGGGACTCCACCACTGCCCTCGGCGGCTGTGCCAGGGCTGGACAGCCCTTTCAGGAAGAACTTTTCCTTAAGATCCAACCAAAACCTCTCCTGGTGCCGCTTGCCACTTGCTTTAAGCCAGAAATGTCCCAGGGTGGTCAGCCCTGTAGGCCAAGGTGGCAGAGCCAAGCAGGAACATCAGGAGGACACAACCAATCCCACCACGATCTGATTTGGGTCTTGCTGTGATGAGGAAACCTTTCATTGCAATAAACAGGAGAATATGGCGAAATCATGGAGCACTGGTCTCATCCTGAGGCAAACAAAGCTCCCAAGCTGCACATCTGTGAAAACGCCTGGGATGAGGTAGCACCACCATGAACACTTATGCATTTATGCAGGGGGAAGGTGCAGAGCTGTTGTTGTGATCATGGACACGCAGATCCATTTTAAACAGACCCCCTGCTATATAAGGGGGGGGGCTCCACAGTTTCCTTCACCAGGTGAAAGAAGGAAACATTCCCAAGCCACACCTGAGCAACTCACCACCAGAAATGGCTCCAGGTACATTTTATTTCAGTTTTAAAGGATTTCCAGTGCTGGGTGTGTAGGGTGACAGGAGATAATGATGATGGGGTGGTTCTGTGGTGGGCTACACACACTTCTTACCATTCCTAAATTAAAATATGTCAATTTCTAAATCTATGAAAAAGAAAACCTTTCCCTGAAGTGTGACTCTAATCCACTAATTAATCTTTAACCTAAAGTGGGCAAGGAGAGTGTTGTAAGCTTAAAGAACAAGATCAAGCCAGCTGTAATAGTTACTATTACCATAAATGTTGGCAGGGATAATAAAACTCATATTCCAAACCTCAGACAGGGATGAGGATGATGTCTAATAATGTCCAAGTCCTACAGGCTCCAGGGCATTCCTCCTCCTAAGGGTCTTTGTTTCAGATGAGCTTTATGGTCTGCGTGAGCACAGGTGGACATTTGTGTTGGATGTCATGGGCTGAAAACCTTTAGGCTTGACCAAGATCACCAAATCCTAAAGGTGTGACCCAGGGACCAAAAGCAGCTGGTCACAGCACAGGTGATGCCACCAGCTCTTGTCCCAGTGAGGGCAGGGACAAGGCCTAGGGGAAAACATGAGTATGTCAGGGAAAACCACAGGGACACCCCTTAATTTTCATGGAGCAACCACAATTCCAGCCAGAAAGACACTGCTGGTCTCACTGGGAGCAGCCCCAGCCCCAAGGGCAGGTCCAGTGAAAGGGTCTCCCTCCATTTTGGGGAGGGCTGAGCCCACCCAGTGTCCAACAAGGCACCACGAAAGGTGAGCATGGATCCAGCACAGGCAGAACAGGCTGGGAATGAATTCCCAGGTGCCACCTCCTCCTCAGCACAGTCCCAAGGACTCCCAACATCTTCCTCTCCACTTTGCAGGGTCCTGGCTCTCTCCTCTGGCCATTGCTGTGATTGCCCTGGGACTGCAGTGGCCACAGGCAGCTGCCACCTTCCCGGCCATGCCCCTGTCCAGCCTGTTTGCCAACGCTGTGCTGAGGGCTCAGCACCTTCACCTCCTGGCTGCTGAGACCTACAAGGAGTTTGTGAGTGCTGTGGCCTGAGGGCATCTCCCTGTGCTTCCTGGATGGCTCCGGGACTGTAAAACTTCCCAGAGAATTCCCAGCTCTTGGTGTCTTTGCCAGCTCTCAGGGAGAAGAAGGAACCTTAACAGGATAGGGCAGGTTGTGTCCCACCCACCTGGACACTGTCACCTCTCTGTCCCCTCTCTGATGCCTCTTTGGGGCCATTTCCACCTGTGTCCAGATCCCCTGCACAGGGGTAGCTGGGAGGTGGCACAGATATTTTACAGGATTTCCCTGTCACCTTTGTCCCTGGGAGGGTCTGAGTGCTTAAATCCAGCAAGTGTCTGCTGCTACGCAGGAGCTGGCATGGGCTGTCCCTTTGGCCCAGGCTGTCCCTGGGGATCATCTCCTCCTTGGGAGAACCTGTCCCAGGTGTGTTCTGTTCTCCTCCTCCTGCAGGTTGCCTGGAGCAGTGTCTGCCCACCCTTGTGACACCCTGCTCCCACTGGTGACACTGAGTCACCTGCTGCCCACAGGCACAGCAGGCCCTTACTGAAGAGCAGCACCTTGCCCTAGGGAGAGGGAGACCTTCAGGGCAGCTCTTGTGCCAACACACAAACTCCTGTTTCCCACCCTGTCCAGAGGCACCTCCTGCCTCCCATTCATTCCTTGCAAAGAGGAATCGTGCAGGACAGCTCAGGAATTCTCTGTGCTCTTCTCCAGCCCACGGGCAGCAGACCTGAGTGTATCTGGGATGTCTCCACAGGAACGCAGCTACATCCCAGAGGACCAAAGGCACACCAACAAAAACTCCCAGGTAGCCTACTGCTACTCAGAAACCATCCCTGCTCCCACGGGGAAGGAGGATGCCCAGCAGAAATCGGTGAGTTCTGACCTGGGGCAGGCACAGACCTGACTGTGGAGTCCCCACTGCAGGATCAGAGGATGTCCACCTGTGAAACCTTTGGTGTTTTCACCCCCTCTCTCTTCTTTGCTGTTTAAACCCTGCAGACTCTTCTGGGTTACACTATAAATCATATTCCCAGCTCCAGCATGAGAACACTGCTGTCTGCACAGGACCTGGGGCTGTGTGGTGCCCTCAGCCTGCAAACTGGAGCTGCACGAGCAGGGTCCCTCTCTGGGTCACTCCAGGCTGCTCCAGAGGGAGCTGTTCCAGTGGGAGCAGGACACTCCACCAAACACCACACTCACTCAGCTTTGACCCTTTCCTGCCTCAATTTCAGGACATGGAGCTTCTCCGGTTTTCCCTGGTTCTCATCCAGTCCTGGCTGACCCCAGTGCAGTACCTGAGCAAGGTGTTCACAAACAACTTGGTTTTTGGCACCTCAGACAGGGTGTATGAAAAGCTAAAGGACCTGGAAGAAGGGATACAAGCTCTGATGAGGGTAAGTCCCAGCATGACTGAGGAATAACAGAGATCTTCCAGGCATGGGGCACTCTCAGGGATCCACAGACCATGAGAAATCTCCCTGAATTCCACATCCTTTGGACTTTGTTTCCCTTTAGATAACAAGATCACGACCCCCAGTGCACAGGTCCCACTACTGAGGAGGGTAAGAACATAGGACAGGTATTACCACCACCCCTCAGGGAGCAGATTCCACCAGGAATCACAACATTCCAATCCAAAATCTTTCCAAACCCAGCACCAAAGAATTCCCAACATCAGACAAACAGCAGCACAATGTTTGTTACATCTCCAGGCAAAGTACTTTGAAACAGGCAAATTTTGCAAGGTTTGAAACCTCACAACATCTTATAAACACATTTTTATGCAGGGAAGGACTTGCTCTGGTGTTTCCTCTTCCATTAATACAACACTCCAAGCTGAGAGCTGGAGGGGGTTCCCTCCAAGGAAGATCTTGTCAGAGAATCCCAGAAAGGTTTGGGTGGGAAGTGACCTTAAAGCCCATCCAGTTTCCCCCCTGCCATAGGCAGGGACACCTTCCACTATCCCAGGTTGTTCCAAGCCCCATCCAGCCTGGCCTTGGACACTGCCAGGGATGCAGGAGCAGCCCCAGCTGCTCTGGGCACCCTGTGCCAGGGCCTGCCCACCCTCCCAGAGAGGAATTTCTTCCTAAGACTTAACCTGAAAGTCTTCTCCTTTAGTTAATACCATTCCCCCTTGTCACTCTCCCTCTCTTTTAAGCCCCTTTAAGGTCTTCTTAATTTTGGGTTTGTTGTTTTAAATTAACTTGCCCATTATCTGCCAGGACACCCTTTAGTTATGCTTATTCTGTAAGTTTATCTGCAAGCATCACCCTGAAGCTGTAGCTGTGAGAAATGAGTCTGGGCCGTTATTTACATCTTCTAGCAGTTAAATAACTCTGCAAGCCAGGCCCTGTGAGCACACACAGAGCTTCTGTGCTGGAGTAAGGAGGCAAAGGAATCAGGGCCACTGCAGATTTTGCTCTGCATTCTATGTGTGTTTGGGCATTGGGAAGCCACACACTGAAATGACACAAATATTCCTTTTTCACCAATTGATGACACTTTTTACTTCACCAAAACCATTCTGATGCTGAGCACAGCAGGGGAGTGGCTCAGTACAGATCTCCAGACGGAGATGTGGGGCTGGATTAGAGCTTTGGGAAAGTGGGGGAAGAGAGAATTATTTGTGCAGTTCCCCATCCCTTTGGCTGGAGGGGCTGCAGTATTTCTCTGTGATTTTGCCTTTATTTTAAGCCCCCCCCCAGGACACTCCTGCTTCCCCGTGTGTGTCACTGGCACGCTCAGCGCGCCATCACCCCGCGGCACCACCTCCACCTGCGCGTTCTGCCGCACGCACGCCCAAAACCACATCTGAAATCCCATTTAAGAGCGGGGGGCAATCCCCCTGACCTGTCCCAGAGCTCGGCAGGAGATTTGTCCCTGGGAGACGGCCCTGTCCGGCCCCGCCTCTCCCGGAATGTCCCCGTTGTCCCACAGGAGCTGGAGGAGCGGAGCCCGCGGGGTCTGCAGGTGCTCAAACCCACCTACGAGAAATTCGAGCTCCACCTGCGCGGCGAGGACGCGCTGGTCAAGAACTACGGGCTGCTGTCGTGCTTCAAAAAGGACCTGCACAAGGTGGAGACCTACCTGAAGGTGATGAGGTGCCGGCGCTACGGAGAGGGGAACTGCGCCCTCTGAGCCCGCCCCGCTCCTGGGAGAAGAAACCGGAGAATAAACCCCGCTACTGCCGACACGAGTCTGGCTTTTGGGGGGGCACGAGTCTGGATTTTGGGGACACGAGTCTGGCTTTTGGGGGACACAAGTCTGGCTTTTGGGGGCACGAATCTGGCTTTTGGGGGGCACGAATCTGGCTTTTGGGGGGCACGAATCTGGATTCTGGGGGGCACGAATCTGGATTTTGGGGACACGAGTCTGGCTTTTGGGGGGCATGAGTCTGGATTTTGGAGGGCATATGGGATGTTCAGGGAGCTGGGAGGGGCGAGATGCCACATGAGGAGGTGCAATTTGGGGCTGGGGGGTGAGGATTTGGTGCTGGGAGGTGTATTTTGGGTTGGAGGATGAGGATTTGGGGCTGGGGAGGGGGGGATTTAGGTCTGAGAACTTGCTTGAATTTGGAGCTGGGGGGAATTTGGAGTGGAGTTGGGAGCGGGGGATGAGGATTTGGGGCTGGGAGGTTGGATTTGGGGATAGACTTGGAGCTACAGGATGGAGCACAATTGAGGTTGAGGGAGGTGGATTTGTGGCTTTGAGGGAGATTTAGGGGTAGATTTGGGACTGGGTGGTGGATTTGGAGCTAGAGAATAAGGATTTGGGGCTGTGAGGGGAGATTGGGGAGTGGATTTGGAGCCGAACAGCAATTTGGGGCTGGGGTGAATTTGGGGCTGGAAGGATGAATTAGGGCTTGGATTTAGGGTTGAGGCAGAGTTGGGACTGAGGGGAGTGAATTTGTGGCTTGGGAGGGATTCGGGGGTAGATTTGGGACTGAGCAGCAGATTTGGGGCTGGGAAAGTGGATTTGGGGTCTGAGGAGGGTGGGGCTGGGGGGTGAATTTGGAAGGTGCTGAGTCCAAGGTGGTCTTGGTTGCTGGTGCTCACGAGGTGGGTGCTGGTGCCAGCCTTGGCACAAGCCCTGAGCAGAGGATTTTCCTGTCACCGCATTTGGGAACTCCACAGCTTCCCTGGGGAGGCTCAGTTTTGTGCCAGAGCCCACTCACCTCAGCAGGTACAGACACTTCTCACCACAAACCTCATGGCAAAGTGGGAAAAGCTGACAGCAAGGGAAGCCCTGGCCCTGCAGGGTCATGCTTTCTTATTGAAGCAGCTGAAGTGAGGGCACACAGAGGTGTCCCCAAATCCCCTCGGTTGTTTTAACTCATTCCCAGCGCTCAGCTCCATCAGTGCTTGTCTTTGTGGTGCCATTTCCTGAGACCCTAATGTGCTTCCATTTGTCCCACTAAAAGGAGGGTTTGCATTTCCTTGTCTGCTTGGAAGGAGCCAAGTCCAGGGTGGCTTTGGCTTCTCTGGAGCTGCTCCTGCCATGAGCCAGCCCTGGGCACTGCCCAGGCTCCCCAAGGAATGGTCCCAGTCCCCAGGCTGCCAGAGCTCCCAGGGATGCCCAGGGTGGGATTGTTGGGGTGTCTGTGCAGGGCCAGGGGCGGGACTGGATGATCTTTGGGGGTCCCTCCCACTCAGGATATTCTGACTGCTCCTGCAGTTGCCTGGAGCAGTGTCTGCCCACCCTTGTGACACCCTATTCCCTGTGGTGACCTTGAGTCAGCTGCTGTCCCTGGGCACGGATCCTTACTGAAGAGCAGCAGCAAAACTGGAGTATTTTGGGGTGTGACACAACCAATAGTATCAGATTTTTTGTTGAGAAGATGTAATTTCTGCTAGTTTGCTGTCTCCCCACACTCTCACTTGCAGGCCCTGCTCTCCAGCCCCTTCCAAAGCCACAGAGAGCTGACCTGGCCAGTACTGCCCCCAAGGGAAGGGAACAGCACAGTCAAACAGAAAGCTCTGTTCCTGCAGAACCATCCCTCAGCTCCCTGCCTGCTCACTTCCCTTGGGACAGGGTGGGAGGGAATTCAGAACCCACCCTCCACAAGGCACTGTCCAGCCCGATGGAAAGGGGAACAGACGGGATTTGGAAGGACTTGCTCAGGATGAGAGTGGCTGTGTGTCCTTCTGGCTCATTGCCTCGTGATGTCAGTCAGTCCTTCCAAAGCAGAAACATTCCCAAGTGGTAAATTCTGGGGAAGCTGCCCCTTATATATGACAAAAATATGTGCATAGAGATGAAACTAAAACATGTTGTAGAGAGGAATTTACACTTGATTTCTCTCCCAGGCCAATGAATTGTCTTTGGAACAGTTTGACCTCAAAGAAGAAGTTTTGTTTGATCTCAGTTTTAATGATGCCACTGAATTAAAGCAGCTCTGTCTTCATCGTTTCTGAAAGTTTTGCAGTGTTTTATTAGGGATGAAAGTTTAATGTTATGAGACACCATGTGCGTCACATCCAATGTCTGCTTCCCCTCCAAATATGTAACAGCAACAGAAATGGGCAATAAACCTAAATGCTACTAAAATTAAGCCCCAAAAAAGAAATGATGGTTTTGGAAAGGATGTGTTTTCTTGTCAACTTATTGAGGTCAGCTATATCTGGAACCAGCAGAGCTGCAGGATTATTTAGACAGAGTATCAGATGTGTGCAGCACTTCCAGAACAACAAAAGGAATGAACCCTCCCTGCAGGAGCCCACGTAAAGCCCAGAGCTGCTCTGAGAAAACTGGAGGTGGAAGGTGTCTTACCAGCAGGAGTAGCTGTGGGACTCATCTGCACAGGCACTAGAAAAGTATTCCTCTAAGAAAAAAAAAAAAAGCCTTGTAATAAATGTGTTGAGCCACAAGAGGCTTGTGAACCACATGTGTTGAACCCCAAGTAGTTGGAGCATTAACATTACGTAAAACAAAGGTTCTTTCTACTTTCAAACATGTTTTCCATTAAATGAAATGAGATTTTGTAACCTGGTAATGAATAACCATCTGAGGCAGCTCAAGCAATGGGAAGGGACACCAAGCTCACCAAATCATGAAGGGACGGGGGTGTCTTATTTCATAACAAACTTCTGCCCAGGTATTTTGACCTTGCTTTGCAAAAAGAAAAGCTCAAGGATAAGCCACAGGAATGATGTGGGATCCCTCCTGAAATGAGAGAAATGTAGCCTGTTTAACAAAATAGAGAGCAAATGGGTGATTTGCTACAGGAGAAACCACCTGGCCCTGGCTGAGCTTGAACCACAAAGGCAAAGGTAAAGCAAAATCCAGTGTGTGGACACAGAACCTGGGGAACTCCAAGTGGGAAGATGTGGTGATTCATAAGGGAGTGACCAGGGAACCTGGCCTCTGTGAAGGTAAATCCCTGCTGGGGCAATTTCCATATTCTATTGACTTATAAATGCATCAAAATATGAAGTTATCACCATCCCCAGCAGTGTGACCAGAGGATGAGGAGGGAATTCTGCCCTGCTCAGGTGAGACCCCACCTGAAGAGCTGCCTCCAGTCCTGGGGTCCCCAACACAGGAAGGACCTGGAGCTGCTGGTATGAATCCAGAGGAGGCCATGGAGCGGCTCTGAGGGCTGGAGCCCCTCTGGAGCCAGGCTGGGAGAGCTGGGTGTGCTCACCTGGAGAGGAGAAGCTCCAGGGAGAGCTCAGAACCCCATCAGGGCCTAAAGGGGCTCCAGGAGAGGAGAGAGATTTGGGACAAGGGACAGAGGGACAGGACAAGGGGGAGTGGCTTCCCCAGGATATTGGGAAGGAATTCCCTGTGAGGGTGGGGAGGCCCTGGCAGAGGAGTGAGCAGTTGGGGCAGGGCTGGCTCCAGTCGTGGTAACAGAATCACAGAGTCAGTGAGGTCAGAAATGCCCTCCCAGATCATTGAGTCCAACCTGTGCCCATCTCTGTGGAAACCCAGAACACCACAGGGAATATTTCCCTGTCTGCTCTGGGGTGCCCTGACCCCCAGGGGAGCACTGACTGTGACCCTCATTCATGGAGAAAGTTTCCCAGACTTCAAGATAGACTGGAATCCACAAAAGTGTGAAATAGATTATAGAGAGCAGTGTAGGTGTATCACTTGGTGAGAAATTGAGGTTTTGGGATTTTTAGTGTGTAGTGGATGGAAGCGAGATGGAGGGCACAGGGTATCGTCCTAGGTTTCTTCTTCATGCTTCTTCTTCCTTCTTTTTCATGGGTTTGGGTGGCATTTTGCAATTGGACAGAAAAGTCCTCATTAGGGGCCCTTTGGGATCAGTTATTGAGTTAAAATGGAAAATAATCTTGGTGTCAGTTCTTAATTGGATAGTTTAGTCTTAAAAGACCTTGGAACAAGAGATTGTTGGCCATTTTGTGCCTTCTAATGAAAAGCTGCTGAACTCACAGTAGTGAGACTGTTTTACTGATAAGAAATAATAAACACCTGAATCCAAACATTAATTACTGTCTCAAGTGCCTTCAATCCAGACCCAGAAAAACCAACAACTGGTACCCCCACAATCCCTACTTCGTCCCCCAGCCCAGAGCACTGAGTGCCACAGCCAGCCATGTCTCAAGCACCTCCTCAGACAGTGACTCCACCACTTGGGCAGTCTATACCAATGTTTAATCCTCCTCTCTTTGAAGAAATTCTTCCTAAAGCCCAACCTAAACCTCTCTGGCACAACTCAAGGCCATTTTCTCTCCTCCTGTCCCCGTTCTCTGAGAGGAGAGCCTGACTGCCCTCCAGGCTACCCCTCATGTCAGGGAGAGCCTGAAGGTCCCCCCTGAGCCTCCTTTTGTTCAGGCTAAACAGCTCAGCAAGAGAGAAGAGAAACTGCTTTTACAAATACATCAGCAAAAAGGGGAGTAACAAGGAAAATTTTAGTTCAATAGGGTTTTCATAGTCAGTGGGGTTTGATCCACCAGTTCCACCCCGGGGTTTTAATCCTTGCCAGGTCAAATGTGAGTCCTGCTTCTGGCACCAGACACACGAGCACACACACATACACACAAAAACACATGCACAGCCCTGAACATACACAGATACTTCTTCCCGCTCACAGGACACTCTGGATGCACAAAAATAGCATTTATTAGGAAATAACCTCCAAGGAAAGAACCGTGAAAGAAGTAATATTCAATGAGAGTCATATTTCTTTAAATTCATATTTCTTTAAATATGAGTAAGGAAATAGCCTCCTAGGCAAAAACTGGGATCCAAGGAAGTAGACAGGGATTAGAATCAAAGGAAAGTTTCAGCAATTCCTATATAGGTGCAGGAGCTGGAGAAGAAGCGTTGGCATTGGTTCTCTTCCCCTCACTCACGTTCTTCACATTGTATCTCTTCCTGGGAGACCTCTGTGCTCTCTTTCTGCATTTGTTTCTACAATTCTTCTTTGTCAGTAAGGACGTCCCTGATGTATTGAACTAACAGCAATTCAGCTTCGCTGAGCTCAAGCAAGCCCTGGAAACTGCCACAGAAGGGAAGGATTTGGAGAGATGAGGAAGAGCAAGTGGTGCAGGCAGAGGAGCAGAACTGGCATCTGCTCCCTGCCCTTACCTGCTCTGCACTCTCTGCCTCCCTGTACTTGTTCTTCCTCCATGTCTGTTGCAGTTTTACAGACAACCTGAAAAATGTTGGAAAACTCCACAAACAACAGAGGTTTACGTCCAAAAAGGAGACAGAGCAGTACTTCAGCTTTATTGGAATGGAGAGTCCACCGGGGCACACGCCTGTGGGGTTTTCTCTCTCGGGGTTTCAGAGGACTCAGCCACCCTTTAATCCCAAACTCCTGGCCGCACGACGCCCTTTTCCTATCCCCACTGGCTGAGGTATTGGGAAGGTGCAGCCTTCCCGAAGTGCCTACCACATATCCCATACTGAACCTACTGTTTTATCCCAAAGTTCAGAACTTCAGCCTTCTGCAGACCCTTGTCTATCTTTGCAGCCAAGCTGTCTGGGCTCTGCAAGGAACCTGCTGCTTGAAAATCACAGTAGAGACATTAGGATCCATTTCAAAGACGTTAACACCCATCAAATTATTTGTAAAGACATTAGGGAACCTTTCATCGCAATACCGAGGAAAATAAGCAGGGAGGTTTGGCCAGGGAGGGCTGCAGCAGCTCTCCTGGCCCGGTGTCATTTCAGCTGAGACAAGGAAGATGGTTGCCGCAAAAAGAACATCCCTGGCGAGCCCAGAGCTGTCGCTCGGGAGTTCTTCACCCGGGGCTTCTCCAAATGCGACTTGTTTGAAAGACAAACACAACCCTGCCTGGAGCC
>NW_005054839.1:59678-59909 GCF_000277835.1 Geospiza fortis
GGCAGCGCTTGCGCCAGGGCGGCCTCCAGTCCTGGGCACGGAGTCACGGAGGTTCAGAGTCACTGACGATGGAAAACACCTCCGGCTTCAGCCAGTCCATCCTGTGCCCCATGCCCACCTTGGCAGCCAGGCCACAGCACTCAGTGCCACCTCCAGCCGTTCCTTGGACCCCTCCAGGCATGAGGGGTCCACCAACTCCTTGGACAGCCCCTCCCAAGCCCTGACCACCCT
>NW_005054840.1:0-1188 GCF_000277835.1 Geospiza fortis
TGTACAGCCTTTCTAAACGAACTCGTTCGTTTCTTCTATCTATCTAGCAATTTACAGGGTTCACAAACTCTCACAGGTCAAGTCTAAACTACTGAGGCAGAGGAACTCTTGGGGTTCTTTTAGCTACGGTGAAAACATGCACAATCTACACTACACTTTACAATTCACTGTTTCTACTCAAAGAATGCAGTGAACGTCTTTTTTTTACGCTTTTCTGCTGGGCACTTTCAGCTTCTACACAGCTGGCCCCCCCCGGCCAGTGCTTTAGGCTTCACTCGGCTTTTGCAGTCACGGGTAGAAACTTCTTCTGCACTGTAGATATGCTTTTTTTATACACTTATATACTGACAGAATTACAAACAAAATGTACTAACTACGCATTAACTATACAAAAATACAGTGTCTGGACACTACACACACACACACACACACACACACACACACACTCTCGCTCTATCAGGAGTGTGCTTTTTTTACACACGAGGTCTGCTCTACTCTCTAGGGCTGCTCTATCAGCTCAGTGAGACTTTTTCTCTGCTGGCTGCTTCTTTCTTTGCTGCACTATCGGCTTTGTGACTACGGGGCACTCAGACGTCTCTGAGTGACTTAGTTTCAGCTATTCACATTCACTTTTCTTCTCTCTTCCGGGGCTTTTCTTAATACATACTGTATCTTCCGCAGGCCAGCAGGTTCTCTGTCCTCGCAGGTGGCAAGCCGAGACGAGCGGAGCTCCCTCCAGGAAGATCCTGGGGCGCGCCTGGGAAGTCCGTCTGTCCTTCCGCCCCTGCGGGGACAGAGAGCTCCTGGCGGCTTGCCAAAATGTTTTGCGAAGAGAAAAAGACTGTACAACTTTTTTTAAGTTATAGGGCCAGTATGTTTATTCAGCGCTGGACGCAGGCCAGAGAGACAGAGAGACTGCTCTCTTTAAAAGGGCATGCGCACCTTTGCGAACCCCAGTCTTCTCTTTTATCCCCCTTTCAAATGCATATGCATACAATTTCACAATAGGCTCATACATATTCATTTCTATGAATTTCGCAGTGACTTTTGCTGCTAATTTTCATTATCAGAAGGAATTTCTTGTGTCCCTGTCTTGTTCTCGTGGAGTCTCTGTTTTCATTTCACTGTCTCCTCTTTATCTTCTTGTTTTTCTATCGAAGCAGCTTTTCTCTTTGGCCTTAACTTGAC
>NW_005054840.1:3716-8211 GCF_000277835.1 Geospiza fortis
TGACAACTGCAGCAAGTGGCCTAACAAAATTGAAGCAGCCCTTACAGTCATCTCTATTAGCATTGAGAACTAGCCAGTGGCAGATTTTAAAAGTACTGCCAAAGTGAGAAGAGGCTGGGAACCACGACCATAAGCTAATAGTAGAAGCACTTAGTGCAGTTCAAGATAATGTGTCTTTACCTTTCAGTTGAATACAAGCACAGTTATAGATGCAGGCAACAGCAGCTCTGATCATACGGGAAGGGGGTGAAAGTAATTTTCCAGCTGTTTAATCCTGGTAGACCAGGGTAAATTTCACCTATGACCCTGCTTCTAATGTGGCCACTGCCTTTGTGCTTACCATACGTAATGCCACTGTTTATGTTATCCATCCCATCATTGCACTAGGATTAAATAATGAAAAAAACAGTGCTCTACCCTTCAGAACATAGAATGTGAGCACGAAAGATAAATGAAAAGTAGCAAACAGTAAACTTAAAATCCTGCATTACTACAGAACAGCTGAGATTAATTTGTGAAAGCAATACTATTAATGCCCAAGATGTGTGCTTAAACACTGAACAGAGTATTTGCCACTCCAAAGTTCATCCAGTCACTGACCAGAAAACTGTGCTCATATATACTAGAAGAAAGTGTGTGTGCCTGAGAACTGCCTGTGCTGCTGTAAAAATTGATAGCAACGATGTTATTTTGTCTAGTAGAAATCATTCTAATTTCTGTATTTGTAATTCTGCTAAGATTATCAAGTGTAATTTTTCGTACTTAGCCCCAGTGACATCCCACCAGTTGATTAAAACCAACTATACAATGTATCACAAGCTATCACCTACCCCTATTGGGATGGACCTTACATTAGTAAGACAATTAATTAAGCACCAAGACCTGCTAGAGATCTTGAAAGAGATCCAAGAAAGTAGAAAAATGCAGATCATCACTAGTGAGATGTGATCTTTGAGTAGTCACCAACTGCAAATAGAATCATTAATAAGTTGTGTCATCCCATTGTAGTTTTGTTAATATTAGTTAGAATAAGTTTAAGATTTATCCATTATATTGCTAATTTATAATTAGCCCAAAGAAAGACAAATTATCTGAGCAGCAGGTATGCAGATATGGGAGAGGGAACATGCACACGAACTCCCTGGGGATCAGAACATGCCCTTGCAAAGTTCTAATTGGGATCACAATAACCCCGGGGGAAGGCAAAACATGGAAGATAATAGAACATTAATTGTCATGGGGATTAGAGAAGCTGTTCCACGAACTTAGAATGCCCATAAGGCATTTGCTGAACAACAAAAGAAGGAAGAGACTCCTCCAAAACCCCGAGAGAGAAAAAGCCTTGGGTGTGTGCCCCAGTGGACTCTCCCTTTATTTGAATAAAGTTGAAGGACTCCTCTGTTTCCTTTTTCGACATTTGGGCATTTGTGGATTTTCCTGACATTGTCATCTTAGATTCATAATTAAGTTACTGTTGTGCTTACAGTAAATCCTATTGAATCAATTCGTAAATTTTAATATAGATAACTGAATAATTGCTGCTACATTCTTTAGACCTAAACCACTGATCAAGTCTGGGGCTAAGTTTGGCAAAGGGGTCCACTCTAAAACTCGTGACTCAACAGGAGATCTCCTTTACCCCTTCTGCACCCTTACCGTTTTCATCCTTACACTTTTGCATCTATGGTCTCCATGTAAATTATTGTAGAAGGATTATAATATGATTTTCCAACTGGAGATGAAGCTTGCCAGAACTGTGGCGGACAATAAAAAGAGTTTTTTCAAATATATTAATGGCAATAGGCAGTGTAGAAATAACATCTCCATTTTGAGACAAATTAGGAGGAAACGTCCTGAAATGAGCATGTCCTCTAAAGAAAGGTAGGTTTCAGCAGCCCCTCTCCCACAGGTTCAAAAGGAATTTCTTGGAGGAGAGTGAAAAAAGCCTGTTTATTTAACAAGCAGAGTGCACACAGGCATGGAAAAGAAAATGAATAATGTTAGATAATAAACCTTCTCATTGTGGAGAGAGATGGTGGATTTCTGAGTCCTGCTTGGCTTCTCCCGAGGTCTGGAGCCGGGATGCGGTGTCCCTGAAGCCTCCCGTTCAGGCCGCTGCATGGAGCTCCTGGCAATGTTCTGGTGTTTCGGACTGGAGTAAAACTGAACAGTTCCAGAAGAAGCAGCCACAGTCCCAGGAAAAACTTGTTGCCTCAGCTAAAAAACAAGAAGCTAAAAGCAAAGATGTAGTCCCTCTGTCCATGCTAGACAACACAGCTGCACAAACCTGGGGGAGTTTGTGAGGACTGAACACAAATTTTGAGCCAAGGAATTCCCCCAGACCCCCTCTTCGAGCATAAAGTCACAGGACCCATGTCTGGGCATAAAGCAGATGATAGGGGATACAGTATCATAACGTCACCCCAAGACATTACAGGATGGTCACCTCACAAACAGGGACATAGGCAAGGCACAGCTGTTTAGTGCATTCTTTGCCTCTCTCTTGAACATGGATGATGGACCAAAGGTGTCTCAGTGCCCTGAGCTGGATTACCATCACTGCAACTCTGAACTTGTGCAGAATCTGCTGTTCCAACCAGATCCCTACAAATCTATGCAGTCGGATAGGATTCAACCAAGAATCCTCAAAGAGCTGGCTGATGTCATTGCAAAACCTCTCAAGGATTTTTGAGCAGTTTGGGAATCCAGAGAGGTCCCAGCTGACTGGAAGCTGGCAAGCGTTATCCTGATTTTCAAGAAGGGCAAGAAGGATGACCCTGGAAACTACAGGCCTGTTAGTCTCACTTAGGTGCCTGGTAAAGTTATGGAGAAGATTATTCTGGGAGGTATTGAAAAACACTTGAAAGAATGCAGTTGTCGGTCACAGCCAGCATGGCTTCATGAGAGGAAAGTCTTGCTTGTAAAACCTGATTTCCTTTTATGACAAGGTAAGTCAGCTAGCTGATCAAGGGAAGCCACTTGCTGTAATCTTTTTGAAGTTCAGCTCAGCTTTTGATAGTGTCTCCCACAAGATCCTTCTGGACAAAATGTCCAGCCCACAGCTGGATAAACACATCATGCAATGGGTGAGCAACTGGCTCATGGGTTGGGCACAAAAGGTTCTAGCGAATAGGATGACATCACACTGGTGACCTGTCTCTAGTGGGGTTCTGCAGGGTTCCATCCTCATCCTTGTGCTCTTCAACATCTTCATAAATGACTTGGACGCAGGACTGGAAGAGTATCCTGGGTTACAGAAGGTGAGTGCTAATCTGGGATGTAACCAAACTACGTATTCTACTCCCCTCTAATGTCATTTTCTGACAAACTGTTAATGATGGGTCATTTGCAGTAGCTGCCCAGTGTACACCTGGCCCCTCAGGTTAAAAGCTTGGTGTTAAATTAGATAAAGAGGCAACCCTGGGAGGCAGGGTAATGTTTCTTTTTCTTCACACCAATGACTCAGCCAACAGGGTGCCAGGTTGTACTCTGACTTTGTGGGTTTAAGCCACGTTTTCTGTATCATTGCATTTATTGTAATCTTTCTATTAAATTGCAAGTCCAACCTGAAATCTCTCTCAAGGTATTTGTGTGGGGTTCATTTCTCCCACTAGTTTACTTTCAAACGAGCATAAAGGGATACTAAGCAAGTTTGCGGATAATACAAAACTGGGAAGAGCTCTCAATGCCCTCAAAGGCAGGGATGCACTGCAGGGAGACTGACAAATTAAAGGACTGTGCAATCACCAACCCTATACAGTTCAACAAGGGAAAGTGCCAGAATCTACACCTGGGAAAGGGCAACCCTAGATGTACAAACAGACTGGGGAATGAGATGCTGGAAAGCAGTGCCATGGAAAGGGACCTAGGGGTCCTGGCCGACAGAAAGTTTAACATGAGTCAACAACGTGCCCTGACAGCCAGGAGGGACATCCATGTCATAGGGTGCATCAGGCCGAGCAATACCAGCCAGTCAAAGGAGGTGATTGTCCCACTCTGCACTGGTGCAGCATTACCTTGAATACAGTGCACAGTTTTGGGCACCGCAACATAAAAAAGACATTAAGCTATTAGAGAGCATCCAGAGGAGGACAATGAAGATGATGAAGGGCCTTGAGGGGAAGCCAAATGAAGAGCAGCTGAGGTAATTTGGTCTGTTCAGCCTGGATAAGAGGAGACTGAGGAGGGACCTCATTGCAGTCTCCAACTTCCTTGTGAGGGAAAGAAGAGGGGCAGGCACTGATCTCTGTGGTGACCAGTGACAGGACCCAAGGGAAGGGCCTGAATATTTAGATGAAATATTGTTTAATATTTGCTGCATTTTACTGTGCTAACTGCCTGTAGAGGGAAGACGGTATATGTGGGGAACAGGGTATACGTGAGAGAGCAATGTGAAAGAATGCAAGGATGTGTGATAAGGGAAGGATGATGTTCATCAAAACAGGACAAAGTTACAAGGCTACCTGTTACAGACATTTCTTTTATGAAAAATCCT
>NW_005054840.1:11408-13472 GCF_000277835.1 Geospiza fortis
GTCTTCGAAACCACCACAGCCAAAGAGACAGCGTCGAGCCCGTGTTCAGCGCTGGGTGAACCTGGACCTGACCCCTCGAGTGTCAGGGTCTCCCCCGTTCACGAATACTGCTTCTTGCAGCGGGGTTTTATACAGTTTATTATGCCCGAGGCAAAGATGACCAAATTTCCTTTGTAACTCTTCACATGTATCGCTGTTTCTTTCCAGCGACAATAGGCTCCGGGGAAGCCATGTATTCAGATGTATCAGCTTGGCCGCCGCTGACTATCTTGATAGATGCAGTCGGCAAGGTGATAATCGCTCTAGGGTGGCTCCCAACGACTCGGGATACCGGTGATCATCACCCTGGAAGCTTCTATTCTTACATTAAGGCGTCGATCGTTATATTAACTTGTGTCCGGGAACTTGTTGAATCTAAATAGACAGCTGCTCCCTGCCGGGATGGTCAGACACATAGTTTTGGGATTTTACAATATTTTATACCATACATTAATAGCATGAATTATCCCTACCGTATATTACAATCCCCCTGCGACCCCCAAGAACCCCCAAGATGACCACGAGAGACAAGTACGCAGGCGCAAGGGACTGATAAGCTAATTAGCATACGAAGTGGGACAAGGTGGTGCCAGGAAATGAATATGCATAAATGTATTGCAAAACCTAATGTATATGTTTAGCAGCATGGGGTTTAGGTGGTGGATGCTGCTACCTATATCCCAATAAGCATCTCCTGTGGAAAAGCTGCTTGGGTAAGCATTTAGGCAAAGCAGTCAAGTCCACACACCACACTCACCATGGCTAGCTCAGCAAAGAGAGGCAGAAGGGCCTTTTGTAGGACTCTGTTCCAGCAAAGGTTTATTGCACCACGCTGAAGGGAAATCATGGACAAAAGATGAGACCATGTGGTATGCACAAGGTCAAGTATGGGAGGGCACAGAGGTGGTACAAAGGGCAGGGCAAAGGCCATTAGCCTACAGGGAAGATGGGACCGACCACCAGGGATACCACAACCAGTGAGGGAACAGGGAAAGGAGAAACCACTAGAATTTGGGACATATGGGGAAGGGAACAGGAGTGGTTGCAAGGCTCCATGGGGGAGTCCTTTCTGTCTGCCTAGGTGGGAAAACTCTATGGTAAATTCTTCCAAGGCAATGCCCTGGGGATTTCCCTGAGGAAGAAGGATTCAGAGGATTCCACATATATGTAACATTTTAGAGGATAAAAAAGAACACTGAGAGCGGGTAGAGGTGCATGCCTTTGCGGAGATATCCCGCATGCATCCAGCCAAAAATACATACCTGCTTTATAACTCACTTTGAGTTTTAGAGTCTTTTCGCATATCATTTTGGCGACTCTGGTGGAATGTTCTCTGCCAGTTGTAGGTCCAACTGAGCGGTGGACTTCGTAAGGCCCGCCCCCGGGATTTTCCCTGGAAGGGATTCTGCTTCTCGAATCGCTCACTGCAGGGACAGACAACGACCTCCTGAGCAGCAGAGAAATGGTATATATTTCTCTTAAAAGGGGGGTCCCCTGTAGGGACCATTGATAAGCCGCTCAGAGATGTCTGAGCTCACAGAAAGGGTCCTGGTGGGTTTGGGCTTGCAAGCAACCATTGGTCGGATGTGTGGCCAGCGGGGGAAGGGGTTCACTGACTGGTGGAACAGCCGCTAGTGGTTATAGGGGTGGACCGACCAAATTCCTGTTTTATTGCTGCTATTTTGGTTGTGTGTGAGTTTTAAAAGTCCGGATGTGTGTTGTGTTTGGTTGTGTGGGTGCCTGAGACGCACCTTTGGTGCAACGTGAAGCTGTGGTGTATTTTTGAGGTAATATTGTCATCTTGTGTCAAAAGTCATAATTGCAGCAAACTGCCGTCTAGATATTCTCTTTTACCGTGAGAACCGGCAAAGAGGTGGGGGTTGCGAGTGAGCCCTTGTTGTGGTTTGGAATGGGAGGAAATTTAGGGAAGTGACGCAAAAGCTTTTTGTGTAACTGACAGTCTGTTGAATCACTGATAAGCTGGACACACCTCCGTGAAAGACACCTGTTAAAGACGAAAAAAGC
>NW_005054840.1:13776-15851 GCF_000277835.1 Geospiza fortis
CTTCCGATCTTTATCCCGGTGTGCTGCCGTCTGCAGCACCCTGCCCGACCGGGGTCAGGTGACCATTTGAAGAGCCCAGGCGATGCGTTAACCCTTTCAGTGTTTCAATCCTCCCCCGAGTGAGAGAAAGGAACAAGATGCAAGCATGTAAAGGAACAACATGAAGGCATAGAGGTCAGTGAAGAAGTCAAGTCCCAGATGGAAGGGGTGAGGACATGCCTTGATCTTGTGGCTGAAATCCTCTCGTAAGCTATGGAGAAAAGACTCTTTTTCCCTGTAACGTATGAAAGCCATGGGGAGATGAAGGGTTCAATTGATATCGAGCAAAGGCCTCCATGTTAAAATAAGCAGATGTTAAAGTAGCTGTGATCCCATGAGAAGTTTGAACAGAGAGAGTAGTCCGGTGTCCCCAGGAGAAGATCTCTGTTCCCAGGGATGAAGATGATTTTAGAAATAGATAATGAGAACTTTTGCCTTTGAACAGCTCATCTTTAAAACAGTACCCCGTAAGTCGACATGGCCCATCGACAAGCTGTAGGAAGGCTTGTGGAAATGGGAGGGACTTCACAATGGCAGGGTTCCCCAGGCGGCTGTTATTCGTGATGAAATTGAGAATCACAAAATAACTGTTTTTTTCCTCTTGCGGAGAAGTCTCCATAACCTTAACAAAAGGGACTTCTCTCCCTAAGTAAACTGAAGAAAGGCTATTTTAGAGGTGGTAAACTGACTGGAAATTTTAGGTTTGGTTTCTTTACACTGTCAGTAGGAAAAAACGGTGGGGGGAGGAGAAGTATTCTGAAGGGCTTGTTTTGATTCTTACTACTTTTTTTCTTTTAGTTACTGCTAATAAAATTTTCTTTATACCCTTTTAACATTTTGAGCCTACTTTTCCTTTCTCCTAATCCTATCTCACAGCAGGAAGTGAGTGCACTGGTAATTGACCAGTACCGTCACAGCCCTTTGTGTTTTCACCTTGCATATTCATTTTACTGTGTGCTGTCTTTAGGACTTGTTGGTGTTGCTTGCCGGAAATACTGTTTCTTTCAGGGTGAAGTGCTGTCTATAAGGTTTGTTTGGCTTTGTTTGCTGTGAGTATTGTTTTTAGGGTTTGCCATGAGGTGTGTTTTAAGGAAAGAGCAAAGGCGTACAAGAGGGTTTGTAGAATCGTGGTCGTCCAAACCATGGTGAGACGAGTGGAAGTAGTCCTTCTCTCCCAGTGCTTTGGACTCGATTCCTGGGAATTCGTAACTCCCAAGAGTAACTGGGTGATAAGGGGAAATGAGCGGCTTTATTTAGAGGGACTATATAGGACCTCGACAGGGAAATTAGTTGCATTAGACTGGAACAGCCAGCACCAAGGATTTGAATATCCAGACGAACCGGAGAGGTGGAATCATCTGTTTCTGCAGGCAAGGGCAACATCTTGCGTGGGTGTTGGTTAAGTGCAGGTCCTGCGGAGAGCGTTGGTACTGTTCCTCTGATAGAAGACACATTGTATGTCCCCAGTGTTGGCTGCAGGGTCAGAGGGACCCTGAACCAGAAATTTTAGAGTATTTCTGTGGAAGATTCCATTTAGTCCCAGACATCTGGAGTGTAAGGGAAGAGGATTGGGAAAAGACTGTGTGAGAAGAGATTTGGGTGGAAGTGAAACAAGACAAGGAGGAGTCAAGAAATCCCTAGGGTGTCGCCGGTTGGCCACAAGGTTTTCGGGGTGAAGGAAGAGACGAGATGGGCTCCATGATCAGAAGGCTTGATTTATTAAGTTATGATATATACATCTATTATAACTATACTAAAAAGAAAAAGAAAAGGAGAGTTTCCAGAAGCTGCTAGCTACCTAAGAATAGAAAGTAAAGAATGATCAACAAACCTTGCTCTCTCGGACTGTGTCCGAGAGAGCTCAGTTCTGGATTGGCTATTATCTCCAAACACTCAATCTGGGCCAATCCAGAACTGACCTGTTGCATTCCACAGAAGCAGATAACCTATTGTTTACCTTTTGTTTCTGGGGCCTCAGCTTCCCAGAAGGAAAAAATCCTAAAGAAAGGATTTTTGTGAAAAGGATGTCTGTGACA
>NW_005054840.1:18827-19048 GCF_000277835.1 Geospiza fortis
GCCAGCTCCTGTTCGAGGCTGAAAGGCTCTCTGGGCATCTTCCTGGAGGCTTCAAAAGGTCCTTTTTGTGGTCAGCCTTGCTGTGAACTCTGTCCAAATCTGGATCTTCGGTTCTTCAGCTCCTGGCTAAATCCACTTCAAGTGATAAATGTCCTCAGAAACACGAGGGGTCACCAATTGTCGCCGGTTGGCCACAAGGTTTTCGGGGTGAAGGAAGAGAC
>NW_005054840.1:19400-21206 GCF_000277835.1 Geospiza fortis
GATTTTTCATAAAAGAAATGTCTGTGACACTAGGGCAAGTCCTCTGGGCTGTATTTTAACCCAGTGGAAGGAAATTGCAGGCCCGGGAAGCATAGAATCCAAATGTACGCTTGTAAAGTACTGCACACAGTGGTGGCCCTTATACAGACTGGAAAGTGGAGCAAAATGGCCACAGACTGGGACCTTAGAATATAATATCTTTTTGCAGCTTATGCTTTTCCTCAGGCGTGAAGGGAAATGGAGTAATGTTTCATATGCAGACATGTTCTTCTCCCTCCGAAATCATCCTGAATGGCAGAGGGATTTTGGAATTCAAGTCCCCTCTGATCCCCTGGTAATAGCCCTTGGAAAGGAAAACAAAGCTAATAGAGGGAGACCTAAGCAATGCTGCAGTACGTGCTTAATCAACCAGTGCTGCACGCATCATGACAAGGTTTATCAAGCAGAGACACAAAAGCAAGAGTCACTGGACCTATTTGGGCCACCCCCTGAGGAGCAAGGGGGACTAAGGAGAGGAGCAAATTCAGCTCCCTTGGAAGGGAGACAAGCTGGGCCATCTGCTCCTCCACTTACTTACGAATTACAAAAAACATTGTACCCCCCCACTGCCTGATAGTGATAGTGAGGATGAGGAACCTTCCGTGAGCAGTCCTATAGCATCCTGGACTAGAAAACAAACAAGGGAAATAATACAAGCCCCTTTACAAGAGGCACTAGGATCTGGGAACCAAAGGATTTTAGTTAAAATTCCTTTTTCTACAATTGACTTAGAGGGCTGGGAAAGAATTGCCAAGAACTATAGAAGTGATCCAATAAGAACAGCCAAAAGGTTAAGATATATGATTAAGCAACGTAAACCCTACTGGTCCGACCTACAGTTATTGTTGGTGGCGTTAACACAGACAGAAAAACAGTTAGTTCTGAAAACAGTGGGGGACTTAGCAGACAACTCTTGTAGAACAACACAAGAGGATGTTAAGGATGTTTTACCTCTCCAGGATCCAAATTGGAATCCAAATGAACCAGGGCAACTGGTAAAAATACAAAACTATCAAGAATGCATAGCAAAGGGGATGGAACAGGCCATCCCCAAAACTATAAATTTGTCAGCTTTGTATGCAATTAAGCAGACCCCCTCCAAAACTCCTTCTGAGTTTTTAGATCGCCTGAGAGACGCGATGCACTGCCATACACCATTAGATCCCGGATCCGATGTAGGGATACAGCAGCTAGTAAGTTTATTTTTAGGGCAGTCTATGGGAGACATCAGAAGAAAACTTGAGAAGCTCCAGGGATCAGAAGAAAGGAATGTAGAGGCCTTGTTAGATGAGGCATGGAGGGGTTTTAGCAACTGAGAAGAAAGATATAAGCAAGGGATGAGAAAGTTAGTAGCAGTAGTAAAAGAGGAAGGGAGAGGAAAATGTGGATGGGAACCATCTTGGCAGGGATCGCCCTGACTGGACAAGAATCAGTGCGTGATTTGCAGAAAATCTGGACACTGGAAGAATGAATGCTTTGAACAGAGAAGAAATGGGAAAGGGAACCAAGGAAGGGAGGTGGTAGTCACTCATGTGAAAAATAACTTAGGGGGACAGGGCGACCTTACCCCAGGAGATCCACTGGTTATAAAAATAGAAATGGAGACGGGGGGGGAAATAGGTGGAACTCATGGTGGACACAGGAGCAACATTTTCAGTTTTAAATAAAGGTTTTGTACCAGTGGGGAATTATTATGTTAGGGTGAAGGGGGCAACTGGCCAATCTGACATAGCATATTTTTGCAAGCCACTGAAATAGAAATATTTA
>NW_005054840.1:21228-24656 GCF_000277835.1 Geospiza fortis
CTTAAAGATCATCGAGTCCAACCCATGCCCTAACACCTCAACTAAACCATGGCACCAAGTGCCATATCCAGTCTTTTTTTAAACACATCCAGGGATGGTGACTCCACCATCTCCCTGGGCAGACCATTCCAGAACTTTATTACTCTTTCCATGAAAAACTTTTTCCTAATATCCAACCTATATTTCCCTTGACACAGCTTTAAACTGTGTCCTCTGGTTCTGTCAGTTGCTGCCTGGTGAAAGAGACCAACCCCCACCTGACTACAACCACCTTTCAGGAAGTTGTAGAGAGTGATAAGATCACCCCTGAGTCTCCTTTTCTCCAGGCTAAACAACCCCAGCTCCCTCAGTTGTTCCTCATAGGGCTTGTGTTCCAAGCCCCTCACCAGCCTTGTTACCCTCCTCTGGACACATTCAAGCATCTCAACGTCCTTCCTAAACTGAGGGGTCCAGAACTGGACACAGTACTCAAGGTGCGGCTTCACCAGTGTCGGGATCTCTAGCTGGTCAGAGTGACCCCAAGAAAAGTTCGAAAGTCTCTTTTCCCAGCCCGGCGCTTGAAGAAGGAGTCAGGGCTCTTCATTTCTCAGTCTCAAGGTTGTTTATTTTATCTTATCTAAAAAAATTTTTCCCCTGCCCTGCCGAGGTCAGCTCAGCAAGACAGTTCCAGGCACTCTCCGCCCACACCCAAGGCTGCGTCGTCTTTTGTACTACAAATTACATATATCATATTTACTTTTACCTTCCAATACCTATCACCCATGTTAGACAGTGCACCTATATTCTAAACCAATCCCCAAATGCAAACATCACAGCAGAAGATGGAGGCCAAGAAGACGAAGGAGAAAGGCTGGACACACCCAGATTCCTTCATCTTGCCTCCTGAACCCCCATACCAAAAATCCCAAAATCTTCTTTTCCAGCCCGTGATAATTTCACTATTATTCTACCTAAACTGTTGTGGCTTGCTGATCTTCATATAAGGTTGGTAATTTGCTCCATGGGTCATAATCAACCCATAATCAAACCACAGGTGTCTTGGGCTCCGTGACAGGGGCTCTGAGACCCCTAGCAGGGGTCCTGGTGTCCTGGACAGCCAGAGGTGTGTCCTGGGTCCTGACAAGCTGGCTGTCAACCAGTACCCCCAGGTCTTTTTCTGCCCAGGCACTGTCCAGCCACACCGTCCCCAGCCTATAATGTTGCAGGGGGTTATTTTAGCCAAAATGCAGGACTCAGCACTTGGACTTATTAAACTTCATCCTATTGGACTTTGCCCATCCATTCAACTGTTCCAAGTCTCTCTGAAGAGCTGTGCTACCTTCCAACAGATCGACACACGATCCCAGCTTAGTGTTGTCGGCAAATTTACTAATGAAAGACTCAATCCCCTCATACATGTCATCAGTAAAGATATTGAACAGAACTGGCCCCAGCACAGACCCCTGAGGGATACCACTGGTGACTGGCCTCCAGCTGGATGCAGTACTGTTCACCACCACCCTCTGGGCCCGGCCATCCAGCCAGTTCTTAACCCAGCAAAGAGTCCAAGCCATGGGCTGCCAGTTTTTCCAGGAGTATGCTCTGGGAGACAGTGTCAAAGGCCTTGCTGAAGTCCAAATAGACACCATCCACAGCTTTTCCTGCATCCGCCAGGCGGGTCACTTAGTCATAAAAGGAGACCAGGTTGATCAAACATGACCTACTCCTCCTAAACCCATGTTGGCTGGGTCTGATACTCTGGCCATCCTGTAAGTGCTATGTGATGACACTCAATATAAATTGCTCCATTACCTTACCAGGTACTGAGGTCAAGCTAACTGGCCTGTAATTAACAAGGATCCTCTTTCCCCCCCTTTTTATGAATGGGCGTCACATTGGCCAGCTTCCAGTCATCTGGAACCTCGCCAGTGAGCCAAGACTGTTGGTTTATGATGGAGAGGGGCTTTTCAAGCTCATCTGCCAGCTCCCTCATCACCTTGGGATGGATCCCATCTGGTCCCATGGATTTATGAATATCCAAACGGCTCAGCAGTTCTCTGCCTCCTCTTGGATGACAGGGGGACCATTGTGCTCCCTGATACCATCAACCAACCTAGGAGGATAGTTATCCTGAAGGCAAGTCGTCTTCCCACTAAAAACTGAGGCAAGGAAGGCGTTAAGCGCCTCTACCTTCTCTTCATCTGCAGTTACTAAGTTCCCTTCCGCATCTAAAAAAAACCAAAGGTTGGTCTTACCCTTCCTTTTACCATTAATATATTTATAAAATCATTTTTTTATTATCCTTTACAAAAGTCACCATTTTAAGTTCAAACTGAGCTTTGGCCTCCCTAATTTTTTTCCTACATGCTCTAGCAACCTCCTTAAATACTTCCTGAGAGACCTGACCCTCCTTCCAAAGATAATACATCCTCATTTTATTCTTAAGTTCTTCCAAAACCTCCTTGCCCATCCTGGCTGGACGTTTGCCTCGTCGACTCGTCTTTTGGCACACAGGGACAGTCTGTTCCTGTTGTGCCCTCAAGATCTCTGTTTTGAAGCATGCCCACCCTTCCTGAACTCCTTTGTTTTTAAGGACTGCTTCCCAAGTAACTCTCTGAATAAGTCTCCTGAATAGGCCAAAGTCTGCCCTCCAGAAGTCCAATGTAAAAGTCTTATTAATGTTCCTCCTGATTTCACCAAATATCGAGAATTCTATAAATTCATGATCACTGTGCCCTAAGTGTCCTCCAACCACCACATTTCCCACCAGCCCATCTCTATTTGAAAACAACAGATCTAACATAGTCCCTCCCCTGGTGGGCTCACCTACTAGCTGCAACAAAAAGTTGTCCTCCACAAACTCTAAAAATTTCCTGGACTGCGTCTTTTCTGCTGTATTAAGTTCCCAGAAAATGTCTGGCAGGTTGAAATTGCCTACAAGAACAAGGGCTGATGATCCAGAAACATTCTCTAGCTGCTTATAGAATGAGTTGTCCACCACTCTTTCTGGTTGGGTGGACGATAACAGACTCCCAGTAGGGTATCAGCCTTATTTGCCTTCCCCTTAATTCTTACCCATAGGCATTCAACTTCATTTTCATTAGTTTCAATACCTATGGCGTCCAAAGCCTCCCTAATATAAAGGGCCACCTCTCCACCTCTTCTCCTTTTCCCGTCTCTCCTGAAGAGCTTGTACCCATCCAGTCAGTGCAGCACTCCAGCCATGTGAGTCATCCCACATTTCCATTATGTCGACTACATCATAGCTTTGCTGTTGCACCGTGGCCTCCAGCTCTTCTTGTTTGTGACGTGGTTTGACAGGTAATGGGTTTTCTGGGATGCTGTGGTCAGACCAATAAGTGTTCAGATGTGAATATTGGCACCTGGTTTGGCCACTGGGGTATTGGATACGCCTCTGAGAACACAGGGGTTAAAAGCAGAGCTCTCCC
>NW_005054840.1:25458-29019 GCF_000277835.1 Geospiza fortis
AAAGTCTGAGCAGTGAGTGAGGCTGGGAGAGTAAAGAAGAGGCCGGAGAGAGATGATGGAATAGCTTGGTTGCTGGACTCTTTTTGTATAGCCGTGGACAGAACCATGCTTCCTTGTGATACAGAGACTACATCCAGGGGGGGCAATGCCTCAGAACCAAGAGGGTTCAGGGTGGAGACCCCTCGGCCCCAGGGGGTGGAAAAATATGGGGGGGACAGGTGTCCCAAAGGTGAGACTGTGCCCTTTTTGGAACTGGACAAAGCATCCTTAAAAAGGACAACCCTGGAAGCAGCTCTGGTCCATGTTCAGTGGTGAGAGCACTGGACAAGAAAGGAAGGGGTCACCATGGCACAAGAAGGACTCCTCTCCTCTCGATGAACTGAAGATTTATTGATTGTTTGAAGGTTTTGGTGATAGACTGAGAGTTGAATTTGGGAGATGTATTGTATTGGAAATGTGGTGGGGGGAGGAAGAAATGTTTCTGTAAGGTTTTCATTTTCCTTGTATGTATTTCTTCTTATTTATAGTAGTGGTGTAGTTAATAAAGCTTTTCTTCCTCTATTTCTAAGTAGAAGCCTGCTTTGCTTATTCCTGGTCACATCTTACAGCAAACACCAGGGAGAAAGTATTTTCATGGGGGCACTGGCATTGTGCCAGGGTCAAACCATGACAGTTTGTTACCCATGCTGAGTGCATTTGTATACATGCACCTCAGCTGGACTACTGATTTCACTCCTATCTCAGGCTTTCCACCCCTGGGCCTGCTTCCAGACAGCCCAGATGCATCCCCTTCCTCCTTCAAACCTAGTTTAAAGCCCTCTCAATGAGTTCTGCCAGTTCACAAGTTAAAAACCTTTTGCCCTTAACAGAGAGATGGAGCCCATCTGGTTCCAGCAGGCCAGGTGCCATAAAAGTTGCCCCATGATCAAAGAATCCAAAATTCTGCTGATGACACCAACCCTTGAGCCACTTGTTGATAATGTAAGCTCTCCTATTCCTTTCACCATTTTTCTCAGCCACCAAAGGGACTGAGAAAAAGACTACCTGCACCCCTGTCCTATCAACCACTTGTCCCAGTGTCCTAAACTCCCTTTTAATTGTCCTGACGCTCCTCTTTTGAATCTCATCACTGCCAGCCTGGAGTATCAGCAGTGAGTAATAATCAGAGGGCTGAATTAGCCCAGGAAGTCTCTCAGTGATATCCCATACCCGGGCCCCAGGGAAGCAGCAGACCTCTCTGTGAGGTGGGTCCGGTCAACATACAGGACCTTCTGTTCCCCTTAGAAGGGAGTCACCCACCACAATTACCCTTCTTTTTTTTTTTTATGTTGGAGGTGGTAATCCATCTCACAGATGAATCATAACTGGGAGGCTCACTGGGCAGATAATTTTCTTCTAAATCATCTGGCTGGCTCTCTAGATCCAGGGCCTCATACATATTCTCAAGTGGCACCTGGCTTGGGGATGGGGGTCGGGAGGAATTTTTATTATTACCTCCTTGAGCAGGTACCCATTTCTACTCCCCTTCATCTGCCAGGTGTCCTTCTATTGCCTGACAGTGGGACACATAGGAGCCCTCTGACTCTTGGTGGGCCTCCCTCAAGGATGGGAGGGCTGAATTCCACCAATCTATTTCCCTTTCACTTTCCCTGACACACCTTAGTCTTTCAACTTCCTCTTTAAGCTCGGCCACCAGCGAAAGGAGATCATCCAGCTGTTCACACCACAGGCAGGTTTTCTCCTCAACGCCCCCTGAAAACCACTGATAAGCTCAAACACTCTGCACAAGAATGGATCTGTACAGACTCGTCCTTTTTGGAGGGTTCCATTTGATTACATACTTTTTTTCTAACTACAGTTTTTGATCGCGTAAAAACAATTACTAACAGAAACCCCAATACCAACCAACCAACAGAAACACTGCAAACAACACACAGAAAACCTTACTAGCAAAAAAAACCCTACAACCCTACTGTCTTGCCCTGCCTGCGCAAACTGCTGTGCCATGCCCTCAGAGACATGCCATGCCCCTGTTTGCCTGCTCCTGGTTGCCGTGCTCTGGGTCGCCATAGGCCTTTTTTAATCAGCCTGCTACTCAGCGACAGCGGAAGCCCCACCCGGTCCTTGTGACTCAGAAGCCCAAGGAACTCACCTGCTCAGCGATGGAAATATGGAAAACAATGGGACATCCATAAGTTTCTATATATGCCCAGCTCTCCAGAGTCACTCCTAGGGAGAGACTTACTGGAGAAATTACAGGCAACCATTTAGTTTAAAAATTGGGAGGTTACTCTGGAGATGGATGAGCAAAAATATGTAGAAATGTTGAGTTTAATATTGACAGCTACTGAGGTTAAAGAGGAAATTAGCAAGGAGATACTGGACCAAGTGTTTCCAGGAGTATGGGCTTCCAATGTACCAGGGAGGGCAAAAAATGTACCCCCAATACAAATTAGCTTAAAGAAGGAAAACAACCAGTTAGAATTAAACAGAATCCTTTGAGAAAGGAAGATAGAGAAGGAATTAGCCTGATAATTGAAAATTTCTTACAGCTGGGGTTACTGGAGGAGTGCCAATCTGATTTCAACACTCCTATCCTGCCAGTCCAGAAACCTGATGTGTCATACCAAGTTCTATAGGATTTATGAGCTGTTAACAAGATAACTGAGGATCTCTACCCCATGGTGGCTAACCCGTACACCTTGCTAACGTGTTTAACACCAGAGCTAACTTGGTTTACCATTTTAGATTTGAAGGATGCCTTCTTTTGCCTCCCACTCCACTAAGCCAGCCAGAAAATTTTTGCATTTGAATGAGAAAATCCCAAAAGCGGATGCAAAACTCAGCTCACATGGTCAGTTCTTTCCCAATGATCCAAAAAATAGCTGTCTTGGTTTGAAAAGACAGGTGTCTGCTTAAGGAAGGCAGGAGCCTCCCTTGAAATGGAAAATGTAAACCCCCTCCCTCCGAATTATTATAATTTGGAAATTAAAAGGTTCTCAGGCAAAGATATGGGAATAGGAATAACAGTTATTTACTAGAAAAACTAAAAATACAAATGCAATAGGACAAACAAAAAAAAACACTGAGAGAGTCAGAATACAACATGACACCCTGTGGGTCAGGGTGTTGGTAGCAGTCCTATTAGATGGTGTATGCAGTCCTCCTGGAGTGACAGGTGTGGTTATGTTGAAGCAGCGATCGTGTAGAAGGATGAAGTCTTCCTCTGAAGGTCCAGTGGTGGTGTAGATGGGCCTGGCCTTCCTCTGGGAATCCAGTGGAAAAGAAAGCTGCTTCTCTAGGAATACAGTGGGAAAAGGCTGCCTGTGATCTTCCAAAATATCAGATTTTATCCAGGTAGGAATGCTTGGCTCTTTCCCCTGGAGGGAGCTTCTCACAATTGGATGATGTAATTTTATCAGTCATGCAGTGAGACTCGATGGCCCATTAACAGAAGATATCTTCCCTGTTGCAGTGTGAAGCAATTTCCTGTTTTAGCTATCCCAGTTCCTCCCAGGTGTGGCAATACCTTCTCCCTTCCCCTCTCCCTGCTTCCTGCTG
>NW_005054840.1:31361-38895 GCF_000277835.1 Geospiza fortis
TCTGAACTGAGTAGGACTGTAGTAGTCCCACACGATTTAAAACAGCTTTTCTCATGCCTCATGACCTCTACAGAATTCAAATTATGGGAATTAGCATGGAAACAGCTGCTAAAAGAAGCTCTCCCAGGCTTGCATGCTGATCCAAACACAGCGAAAGATACCAATGCCATGCCAATTACCATTGAGCATCTCTCTGGCGAGGGCCAATGGTCTTTACCCTCAATCCAAGCTACCGCAATTCCTGTAGAAACCCTTGAGAAAGTCAAACAAGCAGCTGAAAAGGCCTTCTTTTCCCTTCAACCTGAGGGCCCATTTGAACCTTATAGTAAGATCAAGCAGCTACCATCAGATCCTTTTCTGAAGTTTGTAGAAAGGTTAACTAGAGCCATTGAAATACAAGTTAAAAAAGAGGGGCGGTGATCGACTACGTGGTCGTACAGGGATTCGCGTGTCCACATCTTGAAAGTGCCGAACACCGGCCAAACCACATATTTTGCGATCTCCTTCCCTCCCCACTTTTCCATGCAAAACTGTATCATTTTTTCCTTGGACTTTCCCATTCTCCTGGGGCTGTCGTTCCAATGTTCTAACATCCATCCCAACGGGCTCTCTCTCGGGATTTCAGGCAGAACCTTCCCGGGCTCTTGAGGAGGTTTTTCTTGAGGCTTTTTCTGGAACCTACTTTTTCCCAACCCCATTTTCCCAACAAACCCGCTTGCAAATTTTCTCACCTTGTCTCCTTTGGCTGGGACGCTCAATGCGAGTCCCAAGTCTCTGTCCGATGTTGATTTCCTGAGTTTGCGAAACGCCGCCAGTCTATTCAGCCACGCGGAGAACCATTCCGCGGGTCTTTCGACTGGTTTCGAGCTTTCTTACCTGTTTCTACGGGTCAGAAGGCAGATCGGCTCCCGAAATATTTCGGGAACCTCTTTTCCCCTTCATGACCCAACCGTGATCGATTCCCCCCTGAGATCCCTACGAGTCTCAGGTCCCTCATGTGTTAAGAAAAAGCACTTGCTTCCCCCTTGACCGACCACGTCTCTCGCATGAAAGTGGAACTGCGATCGTGGGGTCCACACTCGCTTCGTGATAGAATCACGTCTCACACACGCACTCAATCACACCCCACTCAACCACACGATACTCACGGTTCCTTTCCCGCGTGGATTCTTCATGCATGCTGATTTTCCGAGTGGAAAAGGAAAAGCACCTCGGCCTCGGAGATCCTTCTTCGGATCATTCCGAGTTTCCAAGAACTGAGCCCGTTTTTATCCCTCTTTGGCTGTGGTTCTGGCTTAGGTTCGGTGTTTGATTGGTTTCATGAACTCCCAGTCCCGTCAGACCGCTGAAATCAGTGAGGCGCCTCCTGACTGGAAAGGGATCCCCGAACCCCAAATTCAAATCGCGTCGGGGCTCACCAGAATTGTTATAAATGATCAATCGAAAACCAAATTATCAAAAATGCGAAAAGATTTATTTATCTTTTTGCGTGACCAAAATACAGTCCTCAAAACCACCACAGCCAAAGAGACAGCGTCGAGCCCGGGATCGGCGCTGGGTGAACCTGGACCCGACCTCTATCTCATCGGATCCCCCCTTGTTCATGAGAGCTGCTTCTAGTGACGAGGTTTTATACAGTTTATTGTGCCTGAGGCGAAGGAGTCCCAATTTCTTTTGTAACTCTTCACATTCATAGTTGGTTCTTTCACTGTGCAGAGCTGGACAAAGGCCGTCTCCTGGTTGATAGCCAGCGTTGATTGAATCCAGGGAAGTCATGTATTCACATGTATCTTCCTGGCGACTCTGGCTATCTTGATTGATGTTATCCATAGGATGATGATCGCTCTTAGGCGGTTTCCGATGACTCGAGATACCAGTGATCATCGCGTTGGGTGCGTCTATTCTTAGGCTAAAATGCCAATCTTTATCTAGCCGTCTCCGGGAATTTTGGAGTTTGAATAGACATCCGTCCCCCAGGCTGCTTGTGGTCAGAGACTCGTTTGGATTTCACAATCTTTATAAAATACATTCTTTGATAGCATGAATTATTTCTAACATATATTACAGAAAGATCCCAGTTCAACAGCTGGTCTTGCAAGCAGAAGCTCACCTACATACAGTAAGGAAAAAGCAGTGCAGGACAGAACTCCACAATAGCAGTGAATTCTCCCCACAGCAGCAGCCCAAACTGTCTCACCTCCAGTCAGGAGAGCGAGAGAGATCGAGGAGCTAAGCCCAGTCCCTCACTCCCCCAGCCAAAATCTCACGTATCTCGTATCTCGGCACTTCTCAACAGAAAGCCCCCCAGCTAAGGGACAGTAGCAAACTGCACCCTTTCCCCTCCTCCTCCCAGCACATCTTTTGTCTCATAATTATTGCTGTTACCATCTCTTAGGCAACAAATAGGAGAAAATTCCCTGAGAGAAAGAAAAAAAAAATCCCAACCTCTTACAACAATAAAGCTTGTGTTGCACTCTGAAGAAAATTAACTCTACCCCAGCCAAAACCAGCACAGTCCCTAAGGACAGTTTTCCGGGGGCTCTCATTCACCAACTCCTTAAACATTTGGAAGTTCACTCTTCCAAAGTTCAGGGTCCTGACTTTGCTCCTTGCCAGGCCCACTCTTCTTGAGATGACAAATTCAACCAGGGCATGGTTGCTACATCCTAGGCTGCCACCAATCCTCTACACACTCTGTCTCCTAGATTGCTTACAGACAACTGTATTGCTCTCCCAACAGATGTCCGGGTGATTGAAATCCCCCATCAGCATGAGAGCCTAGGAGTGTGATGCTTCCTGTTCCATCTGAAGCAAGAAGGCCTTGTCAACAGGCTCTCCCTGGTCAGGCAGTCTATAGTATACCCCAACCATAAGTTGTCTTTTGCTGGTCCTGTCCTTGATGGAGTGAAAGTGCAAAAAGAGAGAAGCCTAGAGGGCAAGGCTGGGAGAGAGAAACATCCCTCAGTAGTATTCCAGACTATGGTAGTCAGTCAGCAACACTGTTTGGTCTTTTGCCTGAAGAGTTGAAAGACAGCTTTGATTGCCAGGAGCACCTTCTCCTGGATATTGTAATTTGTCTCAGTGGGAGTGAGCTGATGAGACAAAAAGGCACAGGTATGGAATTCTCACTTAGGGATGACCTTCTAAGAGAGGATGATGCCTACAGCTCCATCTAAGGTATCCACTTCTGCAATGAAAGGCCATCTGGGTAGTCTAGGATGGAGCTCTAGTGAATGCCCATTTCAATTACTTAAAGGAGCATTACATGAGTCTGGCAGAGATGGTGCTGTCACAAGTCACTCAGGACTTCCTGCATGTAGTCTATATGAGCCTCTTGAGTGGTTGAAAAAGTCAAGATGTCATCCAGGTATGCCACAACAAAATCATTGAGTAAATCCCTCAGGACACCATTTATAAAATATAGGTAGGTGAGTGAAACACTGCAGAGACAAAATGGCATCACAAGATACTCATAGTGACTGTACCTGATGTGGAAAGCAGTTTTCTACTTGTCCCCCTGCAAGTTGTAGGAGCCTCTCAGGTCCAGCTTTGTGAACCAATGAGCCTCCTGCAGACTTATCAAGAGCTTCAGGATGAGAGGAAGAGGGTGATGTTTTTTAACCATTGTATCATTCAACCCCTCTGTATTCTATGAAGGGGCAGAAACCTCCATCATTCTTTTTGCTGAAAAACATGGAGATCCTTGTGGGGAAGATGGAGGGGACAGATGAATCCGTGTGCAAGATTGTCTTCAGGAGCTGCTAATTCCAGGCATAGATGCATCTAAAAGGGTCCTCCTTTTCAGCTCAATGGGACAGTCATACAGGCAATAGGGCAGCAGTGTTTCCACCACCTTCTTCTCAAAGATATCTGCAAAGTCACTGTACTCATCTAGGAACATCATTGGGAGTGAGGGATCCAGTGACCAAGGCAGAGGCATGTTCAAGTAAAGGCTGTCTGACCTTTGCTGGATAATCTCTGTGTGCATCCTTATCTATTAATGGACCAGATTTACAACAAAGCTTGTTTTGCATGGTGAAGGGGAGTGAGGCCAACAACTGGTACAGAGATGCAGGTGCTCTTCTGTGCTCACTGAAACAATATTGGGCAGTGAGACCTTCACTCCAGACATCCTTCAGTTGTGAGGCCCTGTTCTAGCCAGGTGCAAGAAAAGCAAGGGGCCCAGCTCATGTTTTTTTCAATCAGCCTCATTAATTCTTGACCATCTTAAAGCAACACTGTAAAATTCTGCCTATTGACCACACTCATCCCTGGAAGCATTCAAAGTCAGGTTGGATAGGGTTCTGAGCAACCTGACCTGATTGAAGATGTCCCTGCTCACTGCAGGGGGTTGGACTAAATTACATTTAAAGGTCTCTTCCAATCCAAACTATTCAATGATAACTATGAACTCATTTGGCCATCTGGACTGTTGTCTGACCCTGGTTACTGCCACAGGACCTGCTCTACTCTCTTCATCCAGGTAGGTACTGAGGGTTTAAGGGCCCTGAGAGCAGCCCCTCCTGCTGGAGGTTGGGCTGCTTGGGCTCAGGGACAACTTAGGTATAGCCCAGCTGAGGGCAGCCCTCCCTCTCCCTTCTCTCTGGTTATATTGGGGAGGGTACTGTGAGGTAGCTCTTCTGGGACACCTCAGCCAGACCCACCTCTACTTCCCTTGAAAGCTGCTTTTAAGCTGAGGGTCTAGCAGCTGGCCCCCACCTGAGCTACAAGTACACCACAGCCATGACTGTATGGTCCAGTATCCCCACTGTCTGGTTTTCTGCTCAGGAATGGGTCCTGTAGCTTTAAGCTAGGCCCAGAGAGACAGAGAGGGTGAAGGGGGGGAGAAGCAGCACACAGTTTGTCTGCAGAAGCTTCACTTGACTCCCCCAGAATTCCTCTCTCACAAGGACTGTGCTGCCTAGCATGGACAGCGAGAGAGAGATAAGGCTCAGTGCTCTCTCAGTTCTCGGCTTTCGCAGAGAGAGAGAGAGAGGGAGTATTTCTTTGCTTTTTTTTGCTGCTTTTCCCTGGACTGTGCCTTCTTCTTCTGGGACTGTTCAGCTTCTCTCCAATCCAGGACATCAGGAGAATCACCATGGAGCCCCCCCAAGCTGCATGCTGGGCCTAGCACACTGGGCCTGAGCCTTGGAGAGACTGAGAGACTGAGCTACACCCACAGACAGAATCTCTCTTGAATTTGCCATCTCTTCAGACCAATGAGAGTTTTCATTGTTTAATATTATTTTTTTTTCATGTTTGTGAATACTTTGCTTGTTAAATAAACAGTTTCTTCCACTTTTCTTTAAGGAGATTTTTCTCCTGAACCAGTTGGGGGAGAAGCTGCTGAAATTTGCTTTCTAGAGGAGACCTGTTCAGAGGTTTCCTCCCAAAATTTGCCCTAAACCAGGACACTGTACCAGACTATAGGCCCCATTGATGCAAACCCTGATCTGGGCACAGTCAGAGGCCTGGCCTCTGGACTGCCTCATCACCACAGAATTGCCTGGCAATTGTGACTCTTGGTTGAATCTGGCTACCATCCCCAGGCCTGCCTTGCTTGCCTCATTCAGGTACTGTGGGACTGGGCCCTTGCTGGCAAGGCACTGCTTCTGCTGGTCTTGTTATTATGCTCAGCTCCTGGCTCCTCTTGCCTTAGGGAGCAGCCAGACCCCACTGCGCCCTGAGAGTGGGGCTGCACACCTTGTAAGTGAGGTCACTGCCCTGGCCTTCTTTGCTGTCACCCTTGTCTCCCAGCTTGCCCTCCCTCACAAAGAAGTCACTCTTATCATTCCCTGAGAATTTCATAGCCTCTCTCAGTTAACAAATGAGATGGAGCAGAACTGGTCATGTATGTAAGCTATTGTGTAATGGCATGATGACATAAATGGGCATTCTTTATCATTGCTAAAGCCCTGCCTACTTCAAAACAATCATTTAGACTACCTATTCATCAAGTGGGATCACTTTTTAACCTTTAAGAAACTGCCCTAGGTACCGAAACACTTCTCAAGGAGCAGCAAGAGCAGGACTGCTCCCTCAAGGAAAGCAAGCCAGAAGCTGAGGGCAGCCACAACACAGTCCAAGCAATGACCTCATCAGCAGGGCACAGTCCCACATCACTAGAGGCAGTGTGGTGACAAGGACAGGTCTTATCAGGAATCCAAGGAGTCAGAGCTGCAGGCTGTGGGACTGGGGGTGGGGGGCCTTAGGTAATTTCTCATTCTTAGAGTAGTTAGTGACTATGTTGGGTGGGCCATCCAATTTCTCCATTTCATCCAGGAGGATCATAGCTTAGGATTTGTCCATGCTGCCCTCCCTTCCTGCACATACCTGTCCATCAATTTCCCTACTCTGCTGACTTCAGATCAGGATCCTGCCAACTATGCCAGATGTTAGGTACTGATTAGTAAAATGCCATTGTGACTACAACAAGCACTAATATGGCAATATCAGGATGCTTGACCCATCCTGTCATTGTTCTCCTTCTAGTTAGGGAAAGCAGCCCTCTTTCACTGCCATTCCTCTGACCACAGAAAAAGGTTTGATTTGCATGGCATGATCAGAACAATGGGACTTGTTTAACATCTTGATTTAGGCTGCAGTGATCCAGCACAGGGCTGTCTGGCAGGTGCCTCTAGGCAGCCCTGATCCTGTGATTAGCACAAATTGCTCCTTTTCCCATGTCTTCACCCTTGTTTTCACTGCCCTCGTACTTCTGTTGCAGGAAAAAGGATGGTGAACACACGTAGCTGAAGTCAAATCAGGATGCAAATGGTTTATCAATTTATTAATGACTTAATTAGCCATCAGTCAGTGAGCTATACATTCAGGATCAACATCAGGAATTCAACAGATAAAGCACAATACTACACACTTACAAAATATTAATAAACAATTACAAAATTTTAAGCACCCTTCTGTAACCCCAAGAAGTTCTAATCCCCTCCCCCTACATTCACACAGGTATACACACATCCTCTCTTGGGAGTGTGGATACCTCTACTTGCACATGCTTCCTGTGGCAGATATGGGTGATCCAGCTTTATGTGAAGCCATGCTGCTCCCTATATTCCTGGTGAGAGAGCACCCCATGAGGTCACATATACATCCTGAAGGTGTGGGTCCCTACCTGCTGCATGCACTCTGTACCATCAGTGTGCTAGCTAGAATGCAGGCTACTCATAGCATCCCACAGGGAAGCTGCTCTGTCAGGCTGTTGTGGGTTTACAGGAAGCAGGTTTTCTGGGAATGGAGTGGCCAGAGGCCAATAGGTGTTCAGATTTTAAATTGACACCAGGCTTGGCCACTGAGGGTGGATGCGCCTCTGAGAACACAGGGGTTAGAAGCAGAGCACTCCCTTGGGCTCCCTCTTTGATTTCCGGCCAGCAAAGGGGCAAGGCCTCCCCTGCCCGGCTTCGAGCTGGGCGGGGGAGGGGAAACCTGCGGCCCGGCAGAGGTAGGCCTGACCCCTCAGGATGGAAGGGTGGTGGGGGCACCAGGAGGCGTTGGGCAGCCCCCCCAGGAAAGACGG
>NW_005054840.1:39686-42358 GCF_000277835.1 Geospiza fortis
CTTTTTTTTCTAAGGTAGAGGCCTGCTTTGCTTATTTCCTGGTCACATCTCACAGCAAACACCAGAGAAGTATATTTTCATGGGGCGCTGGCATTGTGCCAGTGTCAAACCATGACACAGGCCTAGGCAGAGGTCATGATGTCTAAAGGGTGACTTTTGGCAGTGTCAAACCAGGTTTGATTCCAGCTTTGTTCCCACTTCTTTCTGCACACTGTTACTAATTTTCATGCTTCTTTAGTACTTCTTTTCTAGATGATGCCTTTTTTCCAAAACACTTGCTAATTTACTAGATACTCCTGCCTTGGTTTGAAAAGACAGGTGTCTCTTAAGGAAGGCAGGAGTCTCTCTTGAAATGGAAAATGTAAAGTCTCTTTTTACAAATTATTGTAATTTTGAAATTAAAGGGGCTTTTAGGTAAAGACATGGTAGTAGGAAAACAATTTTTTATGAGGGAAGAAAATAAAAATAAAATAAAATATGCAGTAATACAAAACAACACTGACAGAGTCAGAATACAACTTGACACTGTTGGTCAGGGTGGTGGTAGTAGTCTAATTAAATGGTGGTTGTAGTCTTTTTGGAGTGACGAATGTGGTTCTGTTGAAGTAGTGATCTTGTAGAAGGGTGTAGGTTTTTTTTTCTGGAAATTTAGTGGTGGAGTAGATGGGCCTGGTTTTCCTCTGGGAATTTAGTGGGAAAGGGCTGCTTCTCTGTTTTAAATCTCAGACTATATCTAGGTAGGAATGCTTGGCTCCTCCCTCTGGGTGGAGTATCTCACAATGGGATGATGTAATTTTATTAGTCATGCAGTGAGACTCAATGGTCTATTAATAGAAGATATTTCTCTGGAGGGAGGATTGGTTGTGGAAGAGAGAAAGTAAACTGTCTAATTAACAGAAGATAACTGCTCTACTTTTAACAGATGGGAAATAGAATAAACACTTCTAAACCATATCTTACAAACTAGGCCAACTCCTTAATTTGGCTCATAGTCATCTTAAGCAGACTTCCTCTTCAGCCTCATCTGCTTTTGAACAAACACTCTATAAAACAGGTTTGTGTATTATATTCATGCACACTATTTGTACTCCCATTTCTTTCTTAACAGCTGTTGGTATCCAAGCCACTTTGCCAAGAGATTGCTGTGTGAATTCCCCTCTTTAGTGCCCCTCTCCTTTCATATAAAAAAATCATATAAACATACAGGCAATAGGGCAGCAGTGTTTCCACCCCCTTCTTCTCTAAAACACCTGCAAAGTCACTGTACTAATCTAGGAACATTGTTGGGAACGAGGGATACAGTGACTGAGGCAGAGGAATGTTCAAGTTGGACAACTGCTCACATGACATAGAGCCAGGAACATGGGAGTCTCTGGATTAAGTCACAGAGGGTGCTATGGCCGGAGAGACAGCCCCAAGAGAATCACAGGGCCAGATCTTGACTTCAGGCTCTGAATATCCCCTTTCCACAGGAAAGCCCAAGAAGACCAATTGTCAGTTAATGATATAGATTCTGCTTCTACAACCAGGGCAGCCTGAGGATGACTAGAAAGAGGGGTGTGTGCAGGATGAGGAAGGGCAAAAACTCAGTGTCCAGGTGCCTTGGCTACCCAAAGAAGAAAAGTCTCATGATTGATGCTGTTCCCCCCTCCCTCAATCTTAAATTCTCCTTCCAGCTTATAGCAATGACTGTACTTGGGATGGGTCAGAGCTGGGCACTCTTTTCAGATTCAGGGGCCATAAACCAATGGGAGGTCCTGAGTCTACCAGAGCAGTAGTTAAGAGGGTGTGCCCACCTGGGAGGGTGATGATCCTGGACTCACAATACCCTTCACCTTGTGCAGATGCCCCTGACCACACTCCCTTCACAGTGGTTAAGGTAGAGGATTTGTTGGGGCAAGTGGCAACACAATGGCCTTTCTCACCACAATAGAAACATATCCTTTCCTTCCACCTGCATTCTCAGTCTTGAGGTGAGGTTGGGTTTTGCCTATCTCTATGGACTCCTCCTCTGGGATAGGGGAAGTGGAGCAAAATATGCAGGTGCACTCTCTCTGGTGTGCTCAGGCACTTCTCCAGAGTGATAGCCAGGTCTGACAGCTGCCCCAGGCTCTGGGGTGGCTCAGCCCTGGCTAGCTCATCTTTGAGAGCCTCAGTAAGTCCTGATCTATAACAGGCTGTCCCATTCTGCTATAAGAGGGGGAGTCGGGAAGGATTCTTTTTGATAGATTTCTTGGACAAAAATAAAGCACAAATGCAGCAATATTATATCTGGGAACCATCTATTGATAAAAAAAAGGTAAGTGTTCCTACTAAAGGGGAATAGGAAAAGGAGCAGAGAGGGGAAAAGAGAGCGGGCGAAAGAAACAGAAGACAGGGACAGTGTTGCCACCAGAACCCTGGCTCTTTGTCGGCATCAGCTTAGCAGGTGGAGTGTGCATGCTGCGAACTGCAGTGTGTCTGTGTAGCTCCCGTGGTGGGCTGGGCGCGATTTCCAAACAGTAGCAGACTGCGTGGTCCTTCCATCAGTGGGGAGCAGGCTGTTGTGGCCATGGGCACAATCCTGGAGCAGCTGCAGATTCCCAGGCACAGGGTGCTGAGGCTGCAGGCAAGACCGAGTGCAGGCGGCAGTGGCAGGCTGGTCACTATGGGCTAGTGCTGCGTCAGGTTGG
>NW_005054840.1:42447-51976 GCF_000277835.1 Geospiza fortis
CGCCGGGGGGGGGGGGGGGGTCACTCACAATCTGATCATGGAGGCTTTCTCTGCCCTGATTGGCTGCCAGGAGAAGCCTCCCCAGAGACAGGGCTGCAAGCACATATATAGCCCTTATAAGAATATAACATATGTTGACGCATAAATAAAAATCAGATTGGTCCTTCTTACAGGCCATAAGGGCTTGGTTCCTCTCACTCAGTTTCCATGCCAACTGTAAGAATAATTGAATTGAATTGTGTAGTTCGTGTCTGACTGATTCCCTTGCCAGAGCTCCAGCAAGGCAGCCACAGCTGCATGACTTCAGTCTCCCCCAAAACTGTTCCAGAGCAATGAAGAAATTATCGGGGTCGTGGAGTACCATCATTGCACTCCATATAGGGGGTGATGCAGTGTAGGGTGATCACTGAGTGCTGGGATATTATTAATGCTATGTGGCTAATTTCTGTTGGATAAGCAGTACAGATTATCTGTATCTCACTAATAAATCCCCATACCCTCACCTGGTGCCCACTGAAAGGTTTGGGGAGGTGAGGGGCAGGGACAGGCTGTAGCCTGCCTCTTCATGCTGATTACAGCTTCTTGCAGGATTTGGAAGTCAGCCTGGAGCTGTGGGGGTGCCATGGGGCCAAGCCTCCATCCAGCCTGAGAGCCAGACTCCATGGCACTCAGCTCAGGGCTCAAGCTAACAAGGCCTGAGCTAACTGTCAAGGAGCAGCAAGAGGAGAACTGCTGCACAAGGGAAGGTGAGACAAGAACCAAGGTGTGACCAATTGATTACCCCTACAATGGAAGAAGGCTCAGAGAAGATAGGCAAGGCTGATGTGCTCAAGAAGCTCAGAAAAGAATATAAGAAGTGACCACGCCTCTTGTAAAGGAAGCTGAACTTCTCTCAACACAAAGGGGACTGTTTTAGATAAACAGTTGTATTAGTTGAGTAGGTCGACTGGTTATGTAAATGGCCTTCCCTAAAAATAATCAGTAGAAAGTATTATCTTCCTAAGCCAGACAGACCATGGAGGAAGTGTATATGTGTCTCAGACCAATATGGAACATAAAAACTGGACAACCAGCAAGGTGAACTTTGAAGAGATCAACAGGCTTGAGCTGGCTTCAGCCCACATATTCCCTCCTGGCAATTGGGGATGCTTAGTGTCGTGATGGTGAGCACATAGATATTGGTAACAGGAATCATGTTCATATTGTGATCCAACTATATGTTGCAATTGCTATAGTTTTTTTGTGCTGTGATTTCACTATGTTGCTGTATCACTCTGACAAATCAAAAATCCCATGTAATGTCAAATACCTACAAATAAGTAAATCTGATATTAAACCCTCTTCATGTGGAATAACTAAAAGAACCTGGTGAGAATATATTGGATTCTGACTCAAGGGCAACCACAGTGCAGGCAGGGGCAGTGACTTAACCAAAAAGGGCACAACACCATGGTGTCTGAGCAGGGTGAGCAGAGCAGGGGTAATGATAGCAAGCAGGTCCAACAATCATCAGATACAGTTGAGGTAGCAAGTCAGGTCTGAGGTCAATCTGATAAGTCCTATCAACATGTCAGAAATGACAAGAGACAGGACTGGAGGAAAGTATACCAGCAACATAGCTCAGGCAAGAACATGTATTCTGAGCCTCCACCTGAATGGAGCTGCTGGACCAGTGAGCAGAGGGTATGTGAGTGGGAGTTCCAGGTAAGGTTGGTGAGGGCAATGGCAGTCTGTTATTGCACTCAGTGTTTTGACAATTATCTGTCACAGTGTAGAGGGTTTGGTTCAATTTCCCAGCCAATGCACCAATGAATGTAGTGGGTCCACTGGCATTTGGCCAGTGCTCAATCCACTACACACTTCCTGCAATTTCTCATGTCATGGCCAGTAGTTTTCCATGCCCTGTTGAGTTAGACTAACCTCAGTGGTATTGTAATTTGCCTTCAGCCCTAACACTGAGCTAGCCATTTTGGAGAGATATGGGCTGCTCAACATGGTGAGCCATCTAATCTACTTTAGATAGTCATCTTGTGTCACGCATCACTCTTTAGGGGTGCTGTTGATTTGGAAAAGGAACTTGGGGTGACTAGATGTCCCACATTTTATTGTGTAACTAGAACAGGTGACTCCTACCCTATACACCCACTGAATTTCAACTGAAATCACCAAATTTCAAACCCCAATGTGAAGATAACAAACAGCAAAATATTGACATGCTCACTTTTTCCATGCACAGCACCAAGCACAACAAAACAGAAGAAACAACCAAACACATTTTCAGCAGAAAAGCTTTTTTTTCTGTCTTTTTGAATGCAAAGTCAATTGGTTTTCCACAGAGGAAAATTTTCAAACTGCTAAGCATATTTTTAGCAACATATAAATCAAGAAGAATTATGATAGAACAAGTCAGAATAAAAAATGAAATCCTTGGAAAAGCTCAAATCTTTTGAGTTCCATAGGTTTCAAAATGGAAGAGGAGTTAGTTTTATAAATAAAAGTGATTACAAAATTAATTACAAAAATTACTTTTTATGTTTTTCCCTTCTTCCAGTCTCCCTTTTTCCATTTCTCCATTTATTCCACTCATTGAAAACATAATAACAGCCATACTGGGTCAGACCCAAGGCCCACCTAGTATCTTTTGACTGACAGTGACTAGAAGTGGATGTCGAAAGAAGGGGATAAGAACAGAACAAGTGTATATGACACTTTCTCCAGGACTTTCCCAACCTCTGACCATTTGCGAAATCTGAGTTTATTTTCCATTCTTCTTTTGTCACTCAGTGATGGTTCCAAAACTGAGGAAGACTTTTAACTTTTAAGAGTGCCACATTAGAAAAAGGAAAAAAATATCACTTGTGAAACTTTTGTTGTTTTCTCCCCCCTCTCCCCCAAAAAAGAATAAAAGAGAGTGAGAGGGGACGTAAAAAGAAACCTCCCCAAAGATTGCCCATTCAGTTGTGTTTTGTGGCAACCTGGATGCCACAGTGGGATATGAGGGAAAAGAAAAAAAACGTGGAACATTTTTTTACAGGGATTGTCTTTACCTCTAGCATTTTGACCAATTCTAATAAAACTAAGAGGAGAAAAAGCCTTTTCAAGGGTCACAGTTGTTATGTGGGGTCGTTGGTCAGCGACAGAGATGACACGAACTCTCAGAGATCCTTATGAAAACAGCGTGTTTTATTGTTCGGACCCTCCTTATGTAGGGGGTTTGAATTTCCCGGGCTTAGACGGCTGATTGGTCTGGGTTTTAACACCGCCCAGCTCCTTGACCAGTGAGATGTCTGCAGCTTAGGATGGAATGTGATTGGGTGAAGTCCCTGTTTGGGTTTGAATATAACCTATCATTGTTCATCCAGGGACTTATTTATAGAACCAGGCTAGCCGAACTGGGTTTCCTATTTATGGCCGAATTAATTGCCCAGCCACAGACCAGCTGTGCTGTGACACACAGTAGGAAGTTTGTTGGGCTAAATGACAACACGGTGGCCTTGTGCACCCCAGTAAAAGCATACCACTTCCCTCCATCTGTGTTCTTACTCTTGGGATGAGGGTTGTGGCTAGATGGCACTTACTTCCATGGGCTCATCCTCTGGCAGGATGCCACAGGTGAAATAGAGTAAATGAGAACCCAGAGTGGATCCGGATACTAGGATTTATTTAAGAACCAACAAGATTAGAACTTTTACCCTACTTGATTATCTCACACACTCACTCATTTGCTTGCTTCCTACCCCCAGTGTTACATTCACTAGGTGAGGTCTTAATTTTCCTTCCCATCAGGGAGTGTGCTGCTGGTCCAAGAAGATTGAGGCTGAACAATTGCTTTATTAAGCTATATTATATTACACTAATACTACACTAAATTACATACTAAAGAGATACTATACTAAAGAATACTAAAGAAAAACCCATAACTGTCTGAGACAGTCAGGACACAGCTTTGACCCAATTGGCCAAGGAATCAAAACAACCTTCACCGGTGTCCAATTAACAAATCACTTTGGGTAAACAATCTCCATAACACATTCCACATGTGTAAAACAACAGGAGCAGCAAGTAGAGATAAGAATTGTTTTTTCTTCTCTGAGCTTCTCACTGCCTTCCCCAGGAAAAAACCTGGGAGAGAGTTGTGCCTGCTGCACTCTGTGAAGAGAGCTGTGGCCACATCTGGGCATTTAGAGACTGGAGCATCTCACATATGAAGAAAGGCCAAGAGAGCTGGGGCTGTTTAGCCTGGAGAAGAGAAAGCCTGGGGGACCTCATCAGTATATACAAATATGAGAAGGAAGGGTGCAAAGAAGACAGAACCAGGCTCTCTTCTGTGGAGCCCAGTGACAGGACTAGAGGCAATGGGCACACAGTGAAACACAGGAGGGTCCATCTGAACATCAGGAAACACTTCTTTACTGTGAGGGTGACTGAGCACTGGGACAGTGATACACGGAAAGATTCCACAACTCGTAAAGTTGTAAAGCAGGTATGTATTTATTTGGCGCTGAGGCATGTGTAGGATAGCTCCTACAAAGACATATGTGCCTCCCGAGAAACCTAACCCTCTATTTATTCTCTAAAATATTATATATGCATCAAGTTTTTTGCAGTAGATTAATGCATATTCATTTCTTAGCCCCACCTAGCCCTGCTTTGTATTATAATTAGCTTATCAGTCCTTCTGCTCTTGCGCAGTGCTCTCTGGTGGTCGTCTGGTGGTCACAGGGAGGAAGTAAACAAGTCTTCTAAGGTCTTCCTCAGGGTTGAACTTTTCACCTTTCCTTCCCTGCGCATGCCCTCTAGTCTCTGTCGTTCAAACCACTAGGCTGGTTTAAGCCAGTTTAGGGTCTGAGGAGCCCCTCTTATCTTCAACAGCCTTGCAAGCCTGGCATTCTTCTATCCTGTTTTGGGTAAGCAGCTCACTCCTTTCAGGATATCCTTGCATTCCTTTGTAGTCTTTGCAAGTATCCTGCCTAGCATCCTGCTTTGCAAGCACAGCAAATGTTAAGCAATATACACCGTCTAAAACAGCTATTCTAAATCAATTACCTTTTAATTTCTAACCCCCCTGTCTCAACAGGTTGCCCAGAAAGGCTGTGGAAATAATGCAAAAGCCATCTGGACATAGTCCTGGGCAGCTGTCTCTAGGTGGCCCTGCTTGAGCAGGGAGGTTGCCAAGATGACCTCCAGAGGTCCCTTCCAACCTCGACCATTCTGTGATCCCCCTAGCATTTGTCTCCACACATTGCCTTGATCTCCAGGATCTTTTGTCACTTCCAGGATCTTTGCTCACCTGAGAGCTGTCACAGCCTCTGGGGTGGGTCCACCCTGGCCATGTCATCTTTGAGGGTCTCAGTCAGCTCTAACCTATAGTGAGCCATAAGGGATCACTCTTACCACCCTGTTTCCACAGCAAGCTTCACAAATTGTGGAGTCAGCAGTCAGCTGGCTCCCCATTCAGAAGCTCCAGTAAGGCAGCCTCAGTTACAGCTGCACAATTGCTAACTCTGAGAAAAACTCCAGAAGAGCAACTAGGTCATCAGATATGACAGCAAAACGGCTGGTCTGTGAGCAAAAACCACTCTTAAAACAGTAAAGTGAGCCATAATAAACAAACAGGTTTACCAGATGTCTTGAAGTTTGTATTATAGTGTTTATTGTCATTGTTGATTTACATCATACAAGAATCATTAGTCAATAAGACACACAGTGGTCTGACCCACTACACGTTTAAAAATAGATCTTTTTGCCCCACCAACCTGAAAAGACAGCACCTACTATTTTTAAACTAATTACACAGTTAATTATCAAATGCCACCTAAAGTGTTTGCAGCTAAATGCTAAAGACCCCTCAAAAATTGTTATACCAGTACAACAAGAATATTTTGAATGGTGCTTTACAAATAGCACACCACTACAAAGTGCTTTACAAAACTATACAGAGTAAATTACCTATCACTTACCCGACCAAAAATTGTTGCAATTAAGTGAGACCAGTGTTATCCCTGAAATCACTGAACAAGCGCACTCCCCTGAAAAGTCTCACAGTTTTCACTGATAGGTCTAGAAAAAGAAGAAAAGCAATCGTGACCTAGAAAAATAATAACGGTTAGCAGACACTAAAAGGTCACGATAGTAGATCACCTTAACTACTTAAATTACGTCCTGTAACCATAGCTTTTCAACGTTTTCCTCATATTCCTTTAAATATTGTAGCCAATTCCACCTGTGTTATAGACATCACAGAAAAATTAAACCAAGCACTACTAAAAGAAATAATAATGCTGCATTATTTGAATTGCTAAAAACTTTATAGCACACAATCCAAGCAAAAACATGCCCTTACTACATTTTACATATTCAAAGTCATACAAACTTGCCAAGCTTTATTGCAAAACATAATGCCCAGGCTAAGAAGCTAGCCAGCCCTGCCTGGACAGTGCCACAGCCAGATATGCTAGCACAAGCAAAAGCATCACATGCCTTTTTCCATCAAAGTGTTTGAACTCCACAACAACAATTATTGTTAACAAATACAAAACCATGCAATATTGTTAACACTTGTGCTAATTGTCAAAGCCACGCTGCACCACTGCAGATAAGAATTAACCCCTGTAGTCTGCAAGCCTTACAAGTTTAACAAACAGATGTCACACACATTCAGAATTCAGTCGCTTAAAATATGTTCATGTTTCAATAGACACTTTTTCATCTACCATATGGGCATCAGTTCACACTAAAGAAGTCGTGATGCCATCGCACATTAGCAACTAGCCTTTGCTGCCTTAGGCATCCCTCACTATAAAAACTAAGAATAGTCCTACATACATATCACAGAACACTCAACAGTTTTTACAACTCTAGAGTGTATCACACCACATATGTATTCCTCATTCCCCTACAAGACAAGCAATTTCTGACTGTGCACATAGCACTTTAAAGCATGTCCTTAAAAAACAGAAAAGGGGGATGTGTAGTGAGACCCTGCAGAGCAAAGTAGCCAAAGCCCTGTACACTTTAAACCATCCAACAACATTGCAAAACTCCCAAAACCCTGTCATCTTAAATCATTTATTGTCATTACAATCCTCTAATAACATCGAGTTACCTAAACCTAAAGTATTAGTACAGGACCTCATTACTAACAAATGAGAAGGCCCTTGGGACCTTGTCACTTGGGAGCATGAGTATACATGTATTTCTGTCAGAATAAAACAGGCGAGATTCCCTTTTCTTCATGCGGGAAAAGCCGAATCTTTATTCACATAACTTATTGTATACAGTTTTCACAGACCTCGTGTGCAACATATATTGCCTGGTAGTTTTCTTACTACTTCATTTATTGGTCAGAAAGTGATTTGTGTGTACATGCTAAGGTTCAGGTTGTTTACTGCAGCTGCGCGTGTCGCTGAGCCCGGCACGCTCCACAAAATGCGCGCCACAGCCTGGTTGGGCCAGCCGCGTGGCCACACAGCCCTCGCTCAAGCAGGGAGCGGTGGGGGCAAGTGACTGGCTGAGGAGAGCTCCCTACGGCTGAGGTGAGGGACCGCGTCTCCTTGGGAGGCAAGCAAGCGTCAGGGAGTGGGCAGAAAAATGACAGGCAGGTGGGTTGCCAAAGTAACAGGGGAGGGGAAATCGAGATAATGAGAAAAACAAGGCGGGGATTATAGACAGATGTGAAAATTGATACAAAAAGGCGGGAGTTACTAAGGAAACCTGTGACGGACAGATAACTGCATGAGGGAGCAGGGGGAGGGGGTCCTGGGACAGAACCATCTTATAAAATACTGGAAGCATTTTGAGTAACATAACTACAGCTTATAAAACAGACTGAAATACAACTTAGAACAACACCACCACACACCACAACACTGAGGGCAGTTTCTCTTGGAGTCCCATCCACTAATTCCTTAAACAACTAAAAGTTCACTCTCAGGGTCTTGACTTTACACTTTGTCTGGCCCATATCCCTCAAGATTGTGAATTCCACCAGGGCATCGTCACTGCACCCCAGGCTTCCTCCAATATTGAGCTCTGCAGTTAGTTTATCTGTGTTGGTGAGCAACAGGTCTAGTAACATTTCTTCACTAGCTGGGCTGTCTATTACCTGGATTAAGAAATTCTCCTCAGTGCCCTCCAGTAGCTTGCTGTTCTGCTGTTCCAGGAGGTGTCAGGGTGATTGGAGTCTGTCATCAGGATCAGAGCCTGTGAGTGTGATGCTTCCTGTATTTGAAGTAATAATGTTTCTTCAACAGGGTCCCCTTGATTGGGCAGCCTCTAGTAAACACCAGCCACAAGGTTTCCTTTGTGGAAACTGGAGCTCCATGCAGCCTGAGGTCTGGACAGTTATATCAATCCTTAGGAGGTCTGTTTAGGTAGAGACTTCAGCATAGGTAGGCTGTAGTGCTTCTGCTTGTGTTACAACCATAATCTTGCAGTTGTGGAGGGACGCCATTTTCTTTCAGGAGGTCACAGTGTCCTTAGAGTTCTCAGAAAACTCACTCAGTTATAGAATGGCAATTCTTTTTAAAGATGTTGTCCTTCTAATCGTAATTTTCTAGACATCTCAAGATTCTGGGTAAGCTTGTGTCGTGGTTTGAGCTCGCCCTTGGGAGTCCCTCTTGGGGGGGGGAGGGGCATGAGAAAGTGCCCAGCAGGGCAGCCTTGGGAGTTCCGGGCAGGCAGAGCCTGAGATTTTAACCCTTTTCTTGAATAATGGAAGCCTTGCAAATGCTGATCCTCCTGGAGCTGAATGAGAAGAGGGATAAGAGATAAGAGGAAATGGGCCACGAGAGAGGTGGAGAAGAACCTTAGGTGAGAAGAGATGGAGTGGCTTTTTGCTGGACTTTTCTTGTATAGCCATGAACAGAACCCTTTTTTTTCCTGTGACACAGAGACTACATTTGGGGGAAGGCAGTGGCTTGGAGCCAAGAGAGTTCAGTGTTGTTTTCTTGAGACCCCTCAGCCCCAGGGGGTGACCAAATGTGGGGGGGACAGTTGTCCCGGAAGTGAGAGACTGTGCTTTTTTGGAACTGGGCAAAGCATCCTTAAAAGGGGAACCCTAGAAGCAGCTCTGGTCCATTCGCAGTGGTGAGAGCACTGGGCATGGAAGGAAGAGGTCACGGCAGCAGATGTACTCCGGGCGATGCCACGAGTGTCACGGAAACACACGAGGTTTCAACGGTGTTTCCAGGGGAAGCCTATGGCACAAGGAAGACTCCTCTCCTCTTGATGAACTGGGGATTGATTGTCTGAAGGGTGGTGATGGACTGAGAGCTGGGAATTTGGGGGAGAGATGTATTGTGTTGGGAGAATTTGGTGGGGGGAGGAGGAAATGTTTTTTGCAAGGTTTTCATTTTCCCTGTGTGTGTTTCTTTTTATATGTAGTTGTAGTGTAGTTAATAAAGTTTTTTTTCCTTTATTCCTAAGTAGAAGCCTGTTTTGCTTATTCCTGGTCACATCTCACAGCAGACACCAGGGAAAGTGTATTTTCATGGGGGCACTGGCATTGTGCCAGTGTCAAACCATGACA